>NC_040020.1:2614467-2773831 GCF_000972845.2 Larimichthys crocea
TTCAACAGGCAAAGTAGCACCTGCTATTAGGGTTATGATTAAAAGCTCCAAAACAGCCACATGGACCTTGAGGTAAGATTTTCTAATCAGATATTTACAGTATTCAGAGTTAATATACAGTACATGATAGATAAATAAGTAGAAATATTTTCCTTACAGGGGCACAGACGGCCATCCCAAGGATGCAGGCAGCAAGCAGGAATAATTTCATTTTGAATGAAGCTGTCAAAGACATTTTATGAGTTATTATTCAACGCATTTGAACAGAAGTTAAACAGAAAATTATTTAAAGTTTTCTCCAAGAATGTCATGTAATATTAGCTGCCTACCTTTCCTCTCTGGCTGCACACAAGTCCTGAAGGATTGTTGAGGAGGGGTGTGAGTACGAGAGTGAGATTTACTCCTATTTATTTGCTGACAGAACAAAGGACGAGCAAACGTGTGACAGCTTTTGGTGATTTGCCAAGGATTTTCATTTTTTATGATGACAAAGTTGGCAGGTATAACTCCGTGAGAAATCACGGAACGCATTTTTGGCTTGAAATGCACATTAATCACATTTGATTGATCACTGATGTGCTGTATCAGGTGGGCCCCCCTTGCAACATCTTTTACACCGAAAAAGGTGTTGCACGTGAAGTGGAGTCAAATCTGATGAGTGAGTCTTTTCAAACTAACATCATACTGTAGCTGTCATTCTGAAATGTCACATGGACCTCTTGTATACTTGCTATAATCTAATTCATTGTATTATAGTTAACATTTCTGCGTTTCATCAATCACAATCAATTAAAACAAACAATATCAACTCAAATTCGCTTTTTGTTGATAGACTGGTTTAATAGCTTCGGAGGAACAGTAAATTTGTGGCAGCTTGAAAACACAGACCTCAAACAGTCACTTGTATCTGAGCCTGTGGGAACACTTAAGTGCTGCACTTGACTGGGTCAAAACCCATTTACTGTGGAAAAAAAGGTCTCATCATGATGATTAGACAGACTCTTACATTATGGTGTTACTGGGCAGAAAAACACTTTCCCATGCAAGGCCTTTGAATGAAGGTAAATTCATAGAAAGGGTTACACAGACAGTCATGTGTGTGTTTTATTGATGTGTGCCATATATTTATTGCAAAGACTGCTGCAGGGAAACTTTGTCCCGCTGTAAGAACATGATCAGGATTGTTGTTGTTAAGAGATTCTTTTAGCAGTTTGTCTTTGCAGAGAGCTTTAGTATTTTTCTGCAGGACAGCAGACAGAAAAAGGTTTTTGTAAAAAATGTAAAAACCTTTGTAGAAAAAGAGCCAGACATTTCCCACAGGCTGGAGAAGACCATTGACCATGTTGACAGAAACATGTTCACCATTTCCACTTAAAAGGTGAGATATGTTTGTTTTCAGTACTCCAAAGTGTTAAAGGTTTTCCAGAAGAATATTTAAACCAAAATCATGAAAACACGCAATGGATGCACAAAAAATTCAAAACTGTTCATAGACTTGGTCTTTGGATTTTGTTTATTTTTATTTGATATCATTCAATAAAAAGAAAACAGCAATAACGATAATACATGAAATAACCACTAAGATAAAAGATAATGCACAAGAAACTTCACTGACTCGTTGTTAGTCTACGGATTTCATTACTAATGTGCTGTTATGAGTTGCCTCTGCAGGTGGCTGCAGTCTCAGATAAAGTTTCCCGGTTCGGGTGTGAGATTGGGTTCAACAGGTATTTGGACAGTGGCCGCCTCCTGCGTTGCTGACTCCAAACCTACAGGGATTGCATTAGTGTTCGGCTGTGGTCCAGAGCTGGCCAGCCCCGGTGTCTGTTGGACTCCAGCTGACGCAGCCCCGACAGTTGGCACAACGTTTTGCTGGACCGGGTTTGCAAGCCCAGCGGCCTGGTTCACAGTTTGCACAGTGCCTTGATGCTCTGTGTTTGTGACCCCAGCGGCCTGGTTCACAGTTTGCACAGTGCCTTGCTGTTCTGGGTTTGTGAGCCCATTGGCTTGGTTCACAGGCTGAACAGCTACTGTAGACGGGTTCGTGAGCACATGGGGCAAGTACACACCCAGTTGGCCCATTGTAGCTGCCATCTGAATCAGAGAAGAGAGGAAATATATGTAAGAGGTGAGGGAGGGGGGACAATTGGATCACTGAGTTCACTGAGTAGATTGTTTGAACAAGCTGACAGATAGATAAAAATCTTGGCTTGGTGTTACCTGGAGCTCCTCTGAGCTAAGACTGCCAAGTGCAGCGCTCTAGGAAAGATTGACAGAAAATGTCAAATAATTAATAACCAGAAAAGAAAATGATGAAACCTGACAGAGAGTTAATCATGATTATATCTTTGCAATTTACAGAGCATTTACCATGGGTTGCTGGAGCATGTAAACGATTTGAGGATTCTGTGGACGAAAAGAAGAGAGCCTGAGTATAAATTTTGCCTCATTCTGAAGTAGAATATGTTTATGTTTATCTTTTGATTATAAGAACACTGCAGTCTGACTCAAGTTTATAATGACACCTGTTGCTGCTGAATTGGCTGAGGTGGTGCATTAAGTGCATTTCCTGAAGGAGCAACTCCAGAAGGTGTTTCTGCAGGTAACACTAGACTGTTTGGAGGTTGATTTGCTGGAGTTTGTTGAAGAGGTGGTGCAAAGATCATCTGGAATCCATATGGGGACAACTGTGGGAAAGGAAAAATAACATTCACGTTCACATTTTCTGCTCTGGGACATGACAAAACTGTCATTTTAGCCTTTTCCTACTGCAAACGTCAGATCATTAGATCACAGGAAAGTATCATAGGAAAAACACGCTGAAGGCAAAACTGTATCCACGTTTCTATCCCAGAGTAATAAATTAAGTGTCAGTCTGCGGCTGAGGTATGGATGTCTCTATGTCAGCAACGATGTTATGGTTTCTTCAGCTGTCCTATATAATACATGTTGACAGCACATGTAACGGAAAGACATGCACTCTATAAATATGTTAAATACACCTCCGCCCTTCCAGGAAAACTTAGTAGCTGGTTGTGGTTGGAAAATATTCTTGCATTCTACCGTAACAGTACATGCACTATGTTTGACAGTGGATGGAAATATCTGTCTCAGAAAATATTTGTTTATAATTTCTTACCGCTTGATTCCTATAGGGTGATGAGAAAAGAGGTACGTAAGGAAAAGTCTGAAAAATACAGCAATAAAGCATTAAATTCTAATTCACTGAACAGTATCTGTGTGTTGTTTTTGTCAATAAGACACTGATAACATTGAAATATATAAAAAAGTACAAGTAGTATACAAAAAAAGTTAAATATATTGTTTTGTTTGGAATATATATTTTTCTGCAGATGTTTTATCTTCATGTCCTACCAGAGGCTGCTGTGGGAACGTTGGCAGAGATCCATGCACGTTCGGCTGCAGAGGCATGATCATTGGACTGCCCCCTAGTGTTGACCACACGTAGTATTGTGTGGGAGGCAGGAACTGGGGGCCACCCTGGGGAGCTGGCTGCTGTGGCACCCCAGGCTGTGGTTGCCCCACTTCAGGAGAAAGCGGTGCCGGCGTCTCAGCATTAAGTTTCTGGTTTGCGGCTTGAGTGGCTCCTCCTCGTGATAGGAGCGGAGGTAGAACACTAGGACGAGCCTGAAAATATGAAGCAAAAATTCCCAATTGAATATTGTCTCAGCAGATTTCACATCATGTGAAAATGTAACATTTCAAATGTTGTTTTTTAAAATATCGGCAATAAATAACCGTACTTACTGGTACCGAAGACACTATTAAGGTAAAACATGACAGAAAGATTATGCTAATCATTTTAAAAACAAACAAACAAAAAAATCAATATGGTTTTGGAATTGGTTCCCACAAGATCAATGAAATCCGAGCGAAACGTCCACTGAGAGAGTAAATTCAATGAAACACAGTGAGAGGGAGCGTTGACTTATGGGCTGCTCGCAGAGCGAAACAACCAATGACAGAACAGACATGACAGACATGACAGAAAAAAGCAAACAAATTTGACCTAATCTTCCAGTTTGAATGAAACAATGAAACGCAAACCAAAGAAGATCCACTGAATTCCCTTAACTGCCTGTTTGCCTACAATTAGAATGCTGTAACGTCTACAGAAATGAATAAACAGACACAGAAGAACCCGGGACTTGTGGTTTTCCTGTTGCTCAGAGCACCCGTGGGTGCGGCTGATGTGTCAGTGTCTCGTGTTGTAATTACGGTCAAACCAAACATGTATAATGTGCAACAAACCTGGGAAAAAGATGAACAAGGAAATGGTAGAAAAGTAGGTTTCAGTCGTCGACCTTTGTTAAGCATCAAATTCTTCTGCAGAAAAGTTGCATAAAGGGTAAATAAATCAATAAAACGCATAAAGTAATCAATGAATCTCCATGCTTAAATCTTAATCTCATATATAATCACAGAATTTTAAACTCTACTAAAATGTTGTGGTATAGACTCATGCATGTGGACACGGGAAACTTCATAGTGTGATGTTTTCTTCAGTTATAAAGAGGATAGAGCAGAACTATGGCCTTGACACTAAGTGGTGCGTTTAAGAATCTAAACTACTCTATTATGTCTTTTCAGTCAGAGGTTGCAAGTATACACATGTGCACAAGGGGGCAGACGACAGCTGGGGGCAAAGAGAGAAAAAAAAAGTTCAGTCAATCAGTCAGTGATATACATTTCATCCAAGAATAGCTGTGCGGCTGGAGGTTTCAGTGTTGTGGGTAAGATGAAGCAGGATACCTGTAAGATATGGTGTTAATAATTAATGTAACAATCTTAATAGTTTTTAGAGGTTTTAAAATGTTAATTTCCCAAAAAAAATCCTTTAATTTTCTACACTCATGTTACCCTTTGCTGTTTTTCCGTCTGCAGTTTATTTCTGGAGCCCATCCCTACGTGCAGGGTGACACCCTGGACAGGTAACCAGTATATTACATGGTCAACAGTAATAGACACATGCACACCCGGTCTTATTCATAGCTATGACGGTAAATTCCACCTAACTGTTATGTGAAATATAAATCACTGCTACTGTACGTGGTATTGTACAGCACCAAATTAAATTACTCTTTGCTTCTGCATATGTATATTTGCACACATGTCATATCACATACGTACATGGACAGGGATATATTGTAATGTATTTAGTGATTTACAAGCTGTATGTATATACAGCTATTTCTTGTACTGTTGTAACATGAATTTCACCTCTGGGGATCAATAAAGTCTTAGAGTTCCAGTATGTAAGAATTCAAAATAGTCCAGGCTATCATATTTTACACACATATATACGTACTGACGTATAAAACATCTCTGTTTTACTGAACCAATAAAGGTATTATAGTACCTTGACATGACAGAATTATTTTTCTTTATTGCTAAACATCATAAATGGTGGCACAAACACAAAACAGGTTTATTATTGTAACTGAAATGGAATGCATCACCCAACATTAATATGAACTTTTTATTATTTTATTAGCAAGGTGCTGAACAAAACATTTCTCCCATGAGGTATTTAACAAAAGTTGATCTATTATGCTTTACCTGAGTTTCTGTTATATACTGTATACATATTACAATGTCGGATGTCAAATAATGAGGTAATCAAAAGTAATCCCTCTGAACGAAAGCTCAGGTTTCAGACAGACTCTCAGACTCGACACAGAGATGAGCTGATGTCAGCTTTGATTGATCACATGCTTCAGGCAAAGCACAGCCGAGCATGCTCATGAAGTACGCCGGCGGGTCAACTCTGACCCACTGGATGACTTTGCAAGGTTTCATTTAAATGATATCCCTGATGTCTCCACTGGACAAAGAAATAAGTCAAATACTGTTGATCAGTTCCAAAGTACACGTGACTGAACATTTTGTTCATTTGAAGATCCACGGTAATCTGTAATTGTGATGACGGTAGACTGACAGAGTTTTTCTCAGGTTGTTCATCATCTGTTTTGTAAATGGATGGTTTATCATTTTTATTTAATTGTGAATGTTTCCAGAATGTACTTTTTACACTAAGAAAGAAAGAAAAGTCAGTTTCACCAAGGATTATCTAGAATAACTGAACTATAACCTCTCAACTGTCTCTGACTCAACACAATCTGCTTTCATTTCATTCATCCGCATGACATTCACAACACTTCCGAACAAAGTGGGTCACCTTGTAACGTGTTATCTTCTGTTACAGAGTGTCTTTGCCTGTGCTGTAGCAGCTTATCAGAAGAAAGTGGGTTTTTATGGAGGAGGTGGGCTTAAAGAGATGGCTCGTTTGTGTATGTTGGCTATTGGGGATGAATAGAAGGCCTACATGAAGATAAATGTGAATGTTTTTGAGGAGTGCATAATCTCACACTAAGAATATAGAAACAGAAATGATGCATGTGTCCCTTTGAATTTCTAATTTCTCTAAAAAAAAAATTCTTACTCAAATGTCTTTTTTTTTCTTTTCAAATAAAATTGTATTTTTCAAAACAATCATTTCATACAAATATATATAGTTATTATTCAGTGCATGGACAAAAGTATAGATTTTTACCAACATCTACTTGTTGTTTGGCGGCTTTACATTGTGTAACAAAGTTTGCAACTTAAATTGACATTCTAACAAGCTTGGAAATAAGATTACATTCATGATGAGTAACTGTGCAAAAACCCAATATTTTGGTACAAACATACCACATGGCAGGACTGTAAGTTGTGAATTAAAAAGCAGGCGTTAAAATGTTAACGTGTTTGTACGTATTTCTGTAAGTTTCTGTCAATAAATTCAATAGAGTTGGCAGTTCAGTGCGATGAATGGGAATATCGGCCAAGAGGCTGAGTCATGCAAAAAGTACAGCATGACAGACTTCACTGATGAAGCGAGGAGTCTGGTATTAAAGTCTCTACACTCATCCCTTTCTTAAGCTGCGTTGATCCAGGGATGGTGATGTGCGTGCCCACTGAGTGGATATTACATCGGCGTGTCGTCAGCATCCTCCCACAGGTGTCTCCAACGTTGTCCTGAGACCAACCTCCAACAAAACTCATAATTACACCCTGAAGAAGTTGCCAGCCTCGATTGTACTTGTTCCAGATCATAATATATCAGTACATTCTTTCATTTTTTTTACAGGAATTGTGCATAAAAAAAGGAGTTCAACAGCATTATCCTGATTGGAATTGATGAAAAGTGACACAACAGGAGCCAGAAAAACACACATGAATGTGGAATGTTGCTGAACCAATACTGAAATGTGAAAACACGCAGATACATTATATGTTTCTATAAAAGTCAATAAAATCTGGTTCAAACATAACATGATAAGATACTACAAAATATAAATGCAAAAAAACACACACTCACAGCACACATTTCCATCACTGAGTACTCTATCTGTTGTCATTGCATTTAACCCGCTATCCCTTCTCTCAAATCAACGCAGCTCATCCGCTGTCTCCTCGGCTCTCGGTGGTAGCAACGACTGTGGTCTGTGGGCTTGTTGTAGTCGGGGTTGTAGTTGGGACTGGGGTTGTAGTTGTAGTTGTCGTTGGCCTTTGTGTTGGAGGTGGAGGTGGGGCAGTAGGTGGCGGTGGCCACAGACCAGGAAACAGAGGCCAGAAAGGGAAGTTAGGCCATAGGTAATGATTGTACCTCTACGGGGAAGACAAAATGAACACAATAAAATATCTTTAAAAAGATGTTTTGCAACTACTTTGACTATAGTTTATAGATGATAGGATTAATTAAGTTCTTACCTCGTGACTGTCAGAGTCACTGTCTGATTCACTGCTATCACAATTCTGCAAAAATTAAGATAAAGATGAAATAAAATACTGGTTTGTTTTTCATATTTGCTGTAAATTATTGCATTAAATAAGGTAAAATAATAATAATAATATAATAATAATAATAATAATAATAACAGCAAGAAAATAGTAGACATTTTTGTACTTACAGCTATAGAATAATTGATCAAGAAGAAAATCATCAGAAGAAAAAACTTCATCTTGCTCTTAGGGTCCCCTGATAGTCAGAGTATGGTAAAGTAGAGTACGAGTGTAAACAGCCTAAAGAATAAAATATTAAGCCTGTGTTCACAACCTACAAGCTGGTCCCTTCAGGAAACTCCATTAGCTTTTAAACAGCCTCGCTGTGCCCACATTGCTCTCACGCTTTAGAGGTGTGTTACTTCATGTCAGATGTGGTCAGTCTCTCACAGCCTACGGAGACAAAACAAAATAGGCGTGAACGCAATTTCATACTTGACTAGACTGTGTTTTTGTAACATTAAAGGCCCACATCCTGTTTTATAATCCCGATCGACTCAAAGTATTTTCTGACACACTGTGGGATGAATTAACCGCTAAGCCCAATTTGTACAGCTGATCACACACCCACACACACACACGTACACACACTTCCTTTTGTTTAAAGAATATATAGTTTGAATTCAGAGTAAAATACAGAATATTAACATTCAATAACACATTACAGTTATATTCGGGGAAGAATTTCAACTATTTGTTCTGCTTAAAGTGTAAGAAGATTGATGTTGCTGAAGTGCCGTACTTACGAAACAGTAATATCTGTTGCCTAGGGCTACATTCCCACCTGCAAAACAATAACTTGCTCAATCCTTTCCAAATACTGTAATCATCTTGTTTGCTCATGGTGGACCTCTTTTATTTCCTCGATAGCTGTCATTAATTTTTATGACCTGTTGCGAGTGACATCCAGAGATTTCATCACTGATTATACAGTATAGAGATTTAAAAAGTGTAAGACTATAAAGACCAACAGTGGTATTAAATATATAATATTTGATATATAATAGGAGAAAAGTGATGGTTCAAATAAAAGAATTTGTGAGAACTAGTATTCTAAGTATTATTCTAGTTATGTGCGGCTTCAAACCGTGATTTGTAACAAACCTTGTAACTTCATCTGAAGGCTGAAATTTTCTCAGATGTCAGTTTGCTCTCAATGTAATTTGTTATTATGAACCTGCAGTACATTCAAAAACACTGTCTGTGACCTCCAACTTTAATCACATGTGCAAGCACTACCCTCAGATCAAGGTTCAGGATATATGATTTTCCACTGAAAAGAAAAGAAAAAACAAAACAATCTCTGACTAGAAAAGAGACACTTTAGTATGTATATTTTTCCTGTTGGACAAAAAAAAAATCAACAGCATCAACAAGCAGCTCATAAAAACATAATCTTGGCAACAGGCTTCATGATGTGTAGAATCCTCACACGCTATTCAGCAATGCAGCAGTCACACAATGTCTCACATATGGTGATAAAAGTAGGAATTTTATTCTCTTTACAGTCATGGCACACAGCCAGGTTTTGCACAAACTAAACTAGAATTATTTTATTTATTGTGGAAATTCCAACAAAAGACATCTACAATTTTTCTTTTGGTGTAATTGTGCACCATTTAAGGGTCAGATTTAGGAGTCTCAGATTTACAGAATGACAGAAATTAAATTATATACACCACCATGTTTCTACAGTGCCCCCCTTTAATGTTTTTTTTGCACCTTTCATGGCAACCATAGTTTCTCCTGCAGGCTTGGAACAGGAGGCCGAAAGGAGGTGGTTGCAATCTGCAACTGCACCACTAGATGCCACTAAATTCTATACTGGTCTTAAAAGTAAGATTAAATAGTTAGAAATAGAAATAATATACTGTATGTCAGGAATATATCAACATAACCATGCATGTTGTTTTTTTGACAGACTTAGATCCTCAAAAAATAAATGTACAAGTATAGGTAATTTATTGCATTTATTGGTATTAAACGTTATTTAGAGTTGGAACTGGTTGTTGTAGTTGACAACAGATTCTTAGGTTTAGTGAAAAGGATACAAAAAACAAACAGGGAGACTTCCAGAGTGTTGTAACAACCACAACAGAACAGGCATTACTCTAAATGCCCGCTAATCTAAAAAAACAGAAACCAACCAATTTGTCACTTGAAAATCACAGCAAACTACTGTCGCAAAGGTCGTCTCTTGGCCATGTTTGTATTGCTACAGTATATATGTACAATTTGTAGTTGTTGTACACAACCTACACCATTAACTAATTTTTAATCTGTAATAAACACAACAGTTTCTTTCAGCAAATCACAGATGACCGAAAATGTTTTGCAATGTAGGAATGTCATTACAGCACAGGCAGACAAACCAACAAATCCACACTACTGGTTGCATGCATCGAATAATAATTCATCTAGACAGCTACAATGCCATTACAAACTCTGCATTTCAGAAGGAAAGGGTGTGTTGTGGTTCCTAATTGTTGACTGATTGACTGAATGATGTACAAACAGATAAACTGAGACAGAGATATAATATTTATGCACTTTTTAGAGAATACATAAAGTACGAACACTGAAATTTAATATGCCATCTGCCTGCATTACATGCCTGCAACTTTTTTTTTCTTCCAGATAATTCGACCTTTGAATAACTATTGGACTACGAACTGTCCAAAATGGAAATATCAATGTAGTAAATAATAATAAATAAATAATAATAATATTTATAATAATAAATCTTGCAATTACCATGATAAAAAGTAGTCAATATAACAGCATTAATTACATATACACATATAAATAGGTAAGACAAAATAATAACTTAGATAATATTTCATGATGATAAATGTTAATACATGTAATTATGCACGTAATTATATGTCATTATAATTATAGTGATAACTGTAACTGTATAATTAATAGTTAGGGCTTAAGTTGTTCACTGTACTTAACACAGATTATTAGTGGTTTGTTATTTTTCATGTCACTCTAATGTGGAGGTGTTAACCGTCAATGGATGTTGTAAGGTCATTGTTATGTAATTGTGTTGTTGTTGTTATGAGGTGTGTTATTTCCCAACTGACGCCACATTTAGTCTCTAATGCAGCTGCTGTGCAAATACTGATGTATCAGGGTTAACGCACACACACATACGCGCATCTATCTATATCATACAACAACAACAAAAAAAAAACATTTGGTCCACGTTTTGCATTTCAGAAGTTTATTTAGCAGATAGTAGTACTACAGAGCATGAATGATGAGAGAGAAAACAATCTGGTGAACAAAACATCACCGAAATTTGAAAAGAGAAAGAAAAAGATGGATTTCATCCATTCCTGGTTGTCATTCACTGATTGGTTGTTGGAGTGGCAGTTGGAGTTTATTGTTGCCCGAAAAGGAGTTGGAGCAACTGGAGCAACTGCAAATTTATAGATGCTGCTGTTGTCGCAGCACCAGGAGCTGCTGTTGTTGTTGCAGCTGTTGTTGTGGTTGTACCCTTGGTGGTAGCAGAAAATCAAGAACATTGATTGTCAGATATATTTATAGGAGGTGATTTCCTAGGATATTGTACAGTAATTGACATGGAGGTGTGTTAAATATTGAATGCCTAGATGATAAAGAAAGGACCTACCTCATTGGAGCCAGAGTTGGATTCAGAGTTAGACCGAGCAAATCGTCTACGCTCCATCTGTAGAAAATCCACAAGTCACGTCTTTGATATTGCCTAAATTCTATTATTACAATAGTTTTCATATGAACAGATAAGAACACTGCCATAGATACTGTGAGAATGTTACACTTACAGGCTGAGCCAGAGCGAGGCTCAGGAGGCATCCAAGCACAAGTACTACCTTCAGCATGTTTGCAGTGATCACACCTGTTGAAAAAGAAAATAATAAAGACTTGTTCACATGAAAATGTCAGCAAAATCACCATTTCACCGACCTCACACAGAAAATACAGAAAGAAAAGATTGATATAACTACCTTCAAGTTGATCTCACAGATGGTCGAGGAGGTTGTTGTAGTGTTGCTCTGAGTACTGGGCTCTCCTTATATACAGTTACAGGAGGGGATGTGATCTCTTCAGCATACATCGTTGTTGGGAAACTGCAAATCCTCAACCTCCTCCACGTTTTAAGGTGTGGAAATAGGTTGTACCAGGTAAAGATCAAAGACACACACGGAAAATATGATTGATACAATATATTTATTACTTCATATCAGAAATAAGTCAACTGGATTTGTCTTTAATCCTAAGTCTCTGGGGTTCTCTGAGTAATAAATAAAACTAGAATCCCATTTATATACACATTAAAAAACAGATTTTTGTCCATACTTCATAGAAAAATTATGTATTACATTGTAAAATCACTGATAATAATTCAATTTCAAACTGAATTTCTTTACAGACTTATTGTCTTATTGTTTTACTACTAATACAGACTCCAGAGATTCCAAAAGTCAATTTAGAAAATCTGTCACATAAATTCACATTGCATGCCTTTTATCCAAAGTGAAAGCAAAAAAAAAAAAAAGACACATCCGTATTTAAACTTTGAAAATACAGAACCTTTAAGATGACAGGTCACAGCTGACACTGGTACGAGAAGACATAACTTGAGGCAATAAAGCACAAAAAAAGACAAATTCTTGGAGACAAAGAGAAAACTAAGCTCTTAATTCACACCCGGAGGTGGCACTTCTGGAATATGAATAGTCTCCAGAGATGAGAAAAAGAAGAAGCGACAAATCTGCCCCAAGTCATTCAATCAGCTGTCAAAGGTCTTTTGCTTTTCTGTTTGTCCCTAAGGCGTGAAATGTGAAGAAATGATGTATTTGAAGAGATAATCCTAAAAACTGGTCGTCAACTGTCCTCGAAGACTTAAAACTTCCCTCACGGCTGTTAAGGAACAGTTAAGTGGTGTTTACTCTTACTCTAGATATAATTTGTATTTTGAAATTGATTTAGATTAATATCCATGTCAGTGTCAAAATCTTTTAAACACTGTACGCTAACCACCCACCATCATCATCTTTGATGACTTTCCAAGGTTCATGGTGTCTGCACCAGTATCTGGCCTCACCAGCTGATGTGTGAGTCGTCTTTGTAACAGGTTAGTGACCAAATGTAGCACAAATACAAAGGGAGAAAATTGAAGAGGCCACCTGCAGATGGAAAGAAACTATTCTTGTGGCATCAGGTTTTGGTCCTTATGGACGACAACCTTCTTCCAGAGGTAAGTGTTTTCGAAAGGTTTGCGCCAGCTTCCAGAAAAGCTTGGTGCGCTTGCAACACTCAGATCACTGGGCTTGCTGGGCTTAACTAACAATTAGGCTTGATTAGTTTGTGAGCCTGCGGCCTTCCTGTGCCAGTTACTCCATGTCCTGCCAGTCTTGAACCAGAAAACCCAATCACTCTTTTGCCTAATTCAGCCAATCACAGATGACATAGGATCATATGTTTCGCAATGCAACAATGTCATTTCAAAACAGACAAACCAACAAATGTCCAAACATTAATGTGAAACCCATGTGCTGCCAAGCCAAGCAAATAAAACCATTATGTTTGTTTGCTCTTCTGGTTGCATGAACCAATTAATAAATCATCCAGACAACTAAGATATCTTTAAATACCCTGTATTTCAGACGAAAGGGTGGTTCCCAGTTGCTGGCTGATTAAATAAATCGTGCACAAACAAATACTTATAAAGCAAGCAGATAATTTTTATGTGTGCTTTAATTGAGCTTAAAACCCCCTGGAGGTGGGTGCTATAAATTTCAAAATTAAATCGTGATAAATTGATATTCCTCCTAGCTCTTATTTATCAGACAGTGCCATTGGCTCAGTTTATCTGCCAAGACCAATTGCTTGCTCAAAGTGTGAATTGTTTGGTCTCTGTAAGTAATGTCATAAAGAGTAGAGTCTAGACCTGTTCTGCGTGAAGTGTCCTCAAATAACTTCTGTAATAATTATAATCATGGGTTCGCTCAGAGCATCTGCCCCATGTATGAAGGCTCAGCCCTTGCCGCAGGAGCCCAGGGTTTGAATCCGGCCTGTGGCCGTTTGCTGCATGACATTCCCCATCTCTCTCTCCCCTCATTCCTCATTCCTGTCACTCCTCAGATGTCTGTATACAGTAAGCTTGAAAAGGCCAAAAAAAATATCTTCATGAACTGAATTTTTATATAATGTTACAGTTTGTACATGTAGCCACATTGTTGCAGCCTGGCTCTTGACTGCAGAAGAAACACAAGACAGACTAGATAGAAGTAAACTAGATAATGTAAATTATTTATAACAAAATAATCAAAAACAAACAAAAAATGATTTTTCTTGACTGCCATAAACAAAAAGAAAAGAAAAGAAAAGAAAAGAAAGAAAGAAAGAAAAATAGAAACAGGAGAGACACGAGTGAACTAAATAATATAATTTATTTACAACAAAATGATCTATGCAGTCAGTAATGTGGGGAGAAAAGATGTTCTGTTGTGCTGCAAAAACAAAGAAAAGCCACAACGCAAAAGGTGTGTACGGTAAAGAGGTCCACCCAGGACTGGCTGCTGCTCTGGCTTTATGCAGGGAGCACACCAGGTCCAGGTGAGTCGCATGCTGCTGATTAAGCTCCTGATTTGGTCTGGAGGAGCAACAGCAGAGTAAACCAGAGGGGGAGAAGAGATTTGATGTTGATTCATTTGTCCATGTCTGTCACATTTTCTCTCTCTCTCTCTTTCTCCTTCCAGTTTTAATGCGTTATTTCAGCGTGGTGGACTGTAACTGAAGAGGCTGCTTTCACGTGCAATGTGTTAGTGTTCAGGTTTGCTGTCTTAATTTTCATTAAATGATGAAGACTGGAGCTTACCCCCTCAGAAATATAGCAAGCTAGGCCACAGCAACATGGTAAAGTATTTCTTTTGTTGTACATTGAACCAACTTATTTCCAACTCAGTATCTTAGTTATCAATAAAATATGTGCTCCATATAATAAGAAAAGATATGAGAGTACAGTATGTTCATCTATGTTTGTGCATCTTATATTAATGTTTCCCATAGACACAGATTAGACAAAAAAGGCTTATTCGGTCCATGTTTTTCATTCAGGAAGTTTATTGAGCAGATACTACAGAGAGTAGTGTTTCCACATGTTCAATTTCAAATCAGAATTTAAAAAGAGAAAAACAGCTGTCAGGACAAACCAACACGAAACAAATCTGATATCTGATTAACAATCTCTGGTTGTCATTCGCTGATTAATCTCTGGTCAAATTGCGTTAGTCTATCCTAATGCTAGGAAGCCAAAAAGCAACTGGATCAACTGCGCTTGGTTCAGGTTTCCACCCGCTGCTGCTGCAGCTGCTGCTGCCGCCAATGCAGATAATGCTGATGATGATGTTGCTGCTGTTGTAGCGGTTCTGGTGGTTTCCTTCAAGAAAATCAGATACACTCATCGTCAAATATACAGAGGAGTTTCTAAAGCGATTCAAATGATCATGCAGGTGTGTTGATTTTTAGGGAAAGCACTCACCTCACTGGAGTCCGAACGAGCAAGTCGTTTGTGTGCTTCCTTCACCTGCAGAAAATCAAGTTACACGTTTAATAAAGTCTACATTATACTATTACCATCAACATATAAAAACACTGATACTGTGAGAATGTTACACTTACAGGCAGAGCCAGAGCGAGGCTCAGGAGGCATCCAAGCACTAATGCTACCTTCAGCATGTTTGCAGTGATCACACCTGTTGAAAAAGAAAATAATAAAGACTCGTTCACATAAACAGTTTTTCCAATTCACCAACCTCACACAGAAAATACAGAAACAAAGGATTCATATAACTACTTTCAAGTCTTCACAACTTCAGCAGACGGTCTCACAGATGGTCAAAGAGGTTGTTGTAGTGTTGCTTTCAGTGCTGAGCTTCCCTTATATACAGTTACAGGACCGGATGTCATCTCATCCACATTGTTGGTGAACTGCAATTATTAGGAAATCTTGCACCACCACATTTTAAGGTGAGGAAATAGGTGGGTCAGGCAATGATCCGTGACACACCTGGACAGTATGATAGGTACAATGAATAATTTTCACAGTCAACTTGGTTTGTCTGAAATTATCATTCTCATTTTTTCAAAGTAAAACAGTATAAAGCTGCCAGGGACCCAAAAAGCAGAAACTGGATGCAGGAATTGATAAAAATGTGCAAATAATCAGTGATAAAACAGTAAAGCAATCCAGTTTTCCATGCATAAATATTTTTTATTCAAACTGAAAGCACTCTAAAACACACATAAGCATATACATGTATTTAATTCAGAACCTTTAACATGATAGGTCACAGCTGACATTGTATAAGAAAAGGCATAACTTGAGGCACAAAACAAGAATCATCAGTTTCACTGTTGGAAAACATAAATACCTCGTAGAACAGAAACAGAAAGGACAAAAAACTAAGCTGTTAATTCGGAGCTGGAGGCAGCATGTGTGAAATCTGAATAATCTTCAGAGATGAGAAAAAGTACATTTTAGTCGGAGGTACTTTTTTTTGCCCATGTGCACTTTTAAAAGAGAAAAATCTGCCCCAAGACATCCAGTCAGCTGTCAAAGGTGTTTTGATTTTCTGTTTGTCCCTAAGGCGTGAAATGTGATGAAATGATGTATTTGAAAGGGATAATCCTGAAAACTGGTTGTCCACCGTCCATGCAAGATTCAGAATTAACCTCACGACTGTTAGGAAACAGTTAAGTGCTATTCACTGGACATGATTCATGCTTTATGGTGTTTGCGCATGCTTCTGGAAGAATGTGTCAGATATTAAATGATTAACTGATTTTCTTTTTGCCTTTGTATTTTGAAATTTGCTTCTGCTAAGCACAATGTATTGCTCATTTTGCACCGAGTTGTGGTGTCTGCACAAGATGACTTCGCCTGAGTCATCTTTGTAACATTCAGCTCTGAAGTCAGAGGAAGTTATTATATTTCTGTCAGCTCACTGTCTTACGTTTTGGGATTTGTTGAGCGATGACAATACATATTTTTGATTGCAACAAAGAGCTTTAATTTTCTTCTTTCCTTTTTATTGTTATTTTCATTTCTATTTCTGTTTTGTTCATATTGATGAATTCATTCATACTGTACCAAACAAGTATTGTTTTACCAGGTTAAGTATATCAGGCTCAGGGCCGCATAAGGGCCCGGGGCCAGGGGCCAGCCCAAACTAAAGTCGACTGTACTTTGAGTTGTATTTAGGTTTGGGGTCATTTCTCACCATTTGACAGAAGTTACTGTTGTATTCTGATACATAAGTGTTGTTAGCATTTTAGTGTTGTTACAGCTACTGGAAATCACTGAAATTTAATTGGTGGCATTCTGCAAAAAAAGGCTGTGATAAAGCAAAACAAATCCACATCTGAAAAAGATTACTATATAGTTTTTCAAATGATTTAGTGCTGAGAACGTTAATACAAAAGCTGTCATGAAATTGTTCTAATGTGGTTTCCTTCTAATGTTTCAGGCACATCCTGTAGACTGTATCAAGACTAAATTTAAATAAATAAATATTTTGCAAAAGCCACAAAGAATAACAGATATTTGTTCGATGATATTTCAGAATATTGGTTTCAGGGTTAGACTACAGTACAATATGGTATACGAAACCAAGGAAGGACTTAATAATTATTACGTGATTATAACAAGCAGTTTTTACTTAGTAAAATGACTTCTAAGTCTTAATATGATGTATCACTTTACTTATGAAAAAGAGTAACTAATGATTAAATCATTATTCATTAATAGAGAGAGCACATTTAAGTGCCGCTCCCTCCAGCATGGAGATTAAATGCAAACTAATTTATTCTTTTCTGATTTTATTTTTAAAGCTGCTTTACAAAATACTGTGATTTGGTTGAAGGAACTTTGCAGATGTTGGCTACATTCATTTTAACGTCTTCTTCCTGATCGTCATTCACTCAATGAGCCGTCTTTGTCTTATTTTCCTCTTTCCATAGCTCCGCTCGGAAATTAAAGTGAAATGCTGTCTGGCATTGTTTCCCCTGTGTACTCACTTCCATTCATGTCATTGTTTTATTAGCTGCAAGTGGATTCATGTTAAGTTCACCAAAACCTAAGCACGCTCAATGAACGACGCTTTCATGCACAAAACTCTTGCAACTTGTGTTCTAGAGAAATGTGGATAAATCAGTAAGATGTGCAGTATGTTTGCAAGTGCCTTAGAAAACTAGACTAGAACCTAGAAAACTTTGATGCCTCCACAAAATCTGAAAATGTGAAACAGTATGCTGACCTTGGTCTGACTTGAATGTCATCTTTTCAGTTGATCATTCAAAGTGTGTCCCTGTCAGATGAGTTATGTCCAGTAAACATCACTTTTTCTTTACCGCTATGAGATTCAGTTTCAGATTCAGATTCATTCAGTCCAGTTGGCTGTTATTCACTATTTTGTTAGGAATTATTATATATTGTACCTATCATACTTTCCACATGTGTCTCTGATCATTACCTGGCCTTCCTATTTCCTCACTTTAAATGCGGAGGTGGAAGATTTCCTAATAATTGGAATTTCCCAACAATGCTGATGAGATGACATCCGGTCCTGTAACTGTATAAAGGAAAAACTCAACATTCGGAGCAACACTGCAACAACTTCCTCAAACCATCTGTGAGATCGTCTGCTGAAGTTGTGAAGACTTGAAGGTAGTTATATCAATCTTTTCTTTCTGTATTTTCTGTGTGAGGTCGGTGAAATGGGGATTTTTCTGATATTTTGGAAAAACTGTTCGTGTAAATGAGTCTTTATTATTTTTCCTTTCAACAGGTGTGATCACTGTAACCATGCTGAAGGTAGTACTTGTGCTTGGATGCCTCCTGAGCCTCACTCTGGCTCATCCTGTAAGTGTTCTTATATGTTGATATCATTACTATTATTGTACTAATATGATGTCAATATAAACTTGTCGATTTTCTACAGGTGGGCCGCAATCGACATTCTTGGTCACGCTACTATGAGGTGAGTGCTTTCCCTATCCTTTCAATTCAACATTCAGTACCCCTGAATGATAGTTATTGGAAAATTATTCAGAAACTCCTCTGTTGTATATTTGATGACGAATGTTTCTGATTTTCTTCAAGGGTTCCCACATCCGGCCTCGACTGTCTCTGCAACGGCAACTATGGCTGAAGTTCTTTTTTGACTTCTTCTGCCGAACTACCACAACTACTACTGCACCTATCACTTCCACTACTGCACCTATCACTTCCACTACTGCACCTATCACTTCCACTACTGCACCTATTACTACTCCTGCACCTATCACTTCCACTACTGCACCTATTACTACTACTACTGCACCTACTACTACTACTGTGGCAACTACAACTCTTAGGGGAGACGGGAAGTAGTAATAGTAATACTTTTTGTCTACTACCTATAACTCTGCTCTCAAAATTACTATTGTAACTATACTACTCCCAAACAAAGGATTGGTTACTGTACATGTAAACATTGGTAGTTATGCTACAGATGTTCATGGAACACGATCCATGACTTGAATAATCCTGTGCTTGCTAATTCCAATTTATATATTGGCTATATCTAAAACTCTTTTAGATCCATCTGTTGAGTTATTAGTTAAAGGCTTCTTCCTCTTTAGGAGGGACAGAAATATACGTTGTGGGTAGGTAACATCTCCCTGTTAAACTGCATCCAGATTTTATGCTGAATGGTATGGCATTGTGGGTTCCAGTGCATCTATCCCACCTTCCAGCACAGGATTTTGGACCTCCCAGATTGAGACCAGACTGGATCCAGTATCTCCTTTGTCACTATCATAATCTCTGAATAAAATTTTAAACAGCTTAGCAAGTGTTGTGTTGTCAAATTGGTGAAGTGATGAGAGGTGAGTGTGTGTGTTTCAGTGATGTTTCTACATGTGACACTGATGATTTTGAGGGATTGTTGTGAATTTTCTGATTAATAACCTAGTATTAGTACCTGAGCATCGTCTCAGGCACTGTGGAGGAGTTTTGATGCGTTAAATGACTTTTCTCCACCTGACCTGCTGGAACATCACTCTCTGTGTACTGGGGCTTACTGATTTACAAATTTAAAAGTACCCATTATTGTTCAACATATAAGACTGTACTTCAATTAAGGTCTGAAACAGGCAGCAGTTGCATTATCTTCAGTTAGAGATAACTTTTAGATTCAGCCCTTATCATTTCAGAAGGAGACTGGCTGCACCTTAACGGGCAAAATCTGTTTTCTCTTCTTCAAAAAATTATGTTGTTACCTCTTTTTGAGATAAATGAACAGCTCCAACCTGGGTTCAGGCCCTTATGGGTCACTAAGCAGGACCTGATACGCTTAACTTAATTTTTGTTTGGTTTAATGTGATTAATGAGTATAAAATTAAAACAGAAATGTCAATATTACAGTAACAGCCATGGCAAATTAAAGATTTGAGATACACTCAGTCGAGCTGAATGCTACAAAGATGGCTCACACTTTAGTGTGTCCTTGGTGGAGACACCTTTATCATATTCTGTTGCATATTAATACAATGTAGCGTTACAATTTTTACAGTAGTATCTGCCTCAAAGACTTTCTGCAAACACGCAATAGCTGATTGCAACCACCTCGCCTCACCCTCCCATTCCAGCATGAAGGAGAAACTAAATCTAATGTTTTTACTACTTAATAATAATCAACACATGGTTTGTTGATTTTTAATGGACAACCTATAATATTAATGGCAACATAAATGATTGGCTAACATTCAGCAATTAGTGAAGCTGTGTCATATTTATGTAAAGCAAGTTACAATCAATGAATACAGATTAAAAGTCTGCTTTGACTCCCACAAATAACTTACTACTTTTTTAATTTAGTGGCAACCTATAATCCAATATAATGGCGTTTATTATTAAAGCTAGATGTTTCTAAATATGACAGCACTCATTTCAGCTGGGAGAAAATGGCTTTGTGGGGATGCACTCATATCATCCTCAGATGTAGCAGTTTTCATGTATGTATTGTTTTTAAATGGACACAAAAATGATATGAACACTAAACATTTTCCCAGATGTTGAAATGTGAAGAAACCATTTATGTGGTGACTAATCCTGACCACAGTATTGACAAGAGTCAGAGAGACACAGGGACAGAGGTGTTGGGAAACGGTGAAGGTGTTGAAACTGTTTGTCTCTGTCTGTCTGTCGGTCAAAAAGCAGACATGTTCTACATTTTCCATTTAAAATATTTATTTAGCAGATACAGTTTTGATCCACATTTCTTATTAAACAGGCATGATGATGGTAAAAATGTGGAGAGTGAAACATTCTGGGTAAAAAATAAAATGACACAAAAACAAAGATGATGTTAAAACATTTAATACTGTCATTCACTGATTGACCTCGATTTTAGATTTTATTTTGCTTTTTATTAGTTTCCTGGGGCAGGGGTAGTAGCAGCTATGGTAGTAGTGGTAGTAGGTGCAGTAGTAGTAGTAGCTGCAGTAGTAGTAGTAGTAGTTGTTGTTGCTGTAGTAGTTGTGGTAGACTGGAGGATGATATTCAGTAACTGCAAGAAGAACTGTAGATTTTGGGACTCTGCGGTGGAGGTGGTACCCTTCAAGAAAATCAGAAACACTCACTGTCAAATGTACAACAGAGGAGTATCTAAAGAATGTTACAGTCATTATCTCTCAGGTGTGCTGAATTAAGAAAACACTTACCTCATTGGATTCAGAGCTAGAGTCTGACCGAGCAAGTCGTTTGTGTGCCTCCTCCATCTGTGGAAAATCCACAATTTGTATTTTTGATATTGCTTACATTAAACTACGATAATAGTATTGATTTCAACATATAAGAATACTGATACCGTGGGAATGTTACACTTACAGGATGAGTCAGAGCGAGGCTCAGGAGGCATCCAAGCACAAGTACAACCTTCAGCATGGTTACAGTGATCACACCTCTTTAAAAGAAAATAATAAAGACTTTTCCAAAATATCAGCAAAAAAAAAAACATTTGAGCAGCCTCACACAGAAAATACAGAAAGAAAAGATTCATATAATTACCTTTAAGTCTTCACAATTTTAGCAGACGATCTCACAAAGGTTCAAGGAGGTTCTGTGTGTAATGTTTGTAAAGCTTTCCTTTTATGCAGTTATGGGAGCAGATGTCTCATTATCTCATTAGCATGCAGCATTGTTGGGCAATTGTTATTGTAAGAAAATTCTCCACCTCCGCATCTAAAAATGGGGAAATAGGAAGGTAATGATCAGAGACACACAGAGAAAACCTTTAAAAACCTCAACTTTTAAAAAAGGAACAAAACAAAGAAGACAAATGATACAGGCACCTGTAACATTTAACACTGTAAAAAAAAAAAATCACTATTTTCCCATACAAATAAGGCAAATGTAATAAATGAAAACTATACTACCTAAAGTTGCAACCTGAAGTTTATGTATGTAGAGAAAAACTGCCACAAGTCATCCAGTCGGCTGTATAAGGCGTGAAATGTGATGAAATCCTGTATTTGGAGGGATAATTCTAAAATCTTCTTGTCTGTTCATGCAAGACTTTGTGACTAAAACAAAAGCAACATAATAAATTAATCTGTAGTGTGTAAATCAGTTGTGGTGGCTGTATTGAATACAGTATGTAAAGAGGAAAACCAAACCAAAATGGTCGAAGGTCACATGGAAAGAGAGAGACAGGATGCAGAACCAGCCTAATTAACCTATAGGCCCAACCTGCCAAGTGCAAAACATCAGGCTCAATCCACCTTTACCTGCAAGCAACTTGCTATGTATCTTACGCTATAAGACAGTAACAAAACAAAAACCTAAGATGTGATTGTGGACATCAGGAGACAGCTGGGCGGTGGACACCCCATCCACATTGGGGATGATGTGGTGGAAAGGGTCAACAGATTTTAAGTTCCTGGACAGCACATGCGGACACTGTGGTCAAAAAGGCTCGCCAGCAGCTCTATTTTCTGAGGATACTGCGGAGCTTTGGCATCAACTCCAGCATCCTCACTGGCTTCTACGGTTGCACTAACTGGGTATGGGAGCTGTTCTGCCCACAGCTGCAAATCACTACAGAGAGTGGTGGAAGCTGTACAGCACTCTTATAATAATACTCAGTTTTCATATATTTAAATAGTGCAGTATATCCTAATTATGTGTTAGGTTCATGGATATTCATACAGTGATAGCTCCCCAGTACTTGTACACATTTGTACACACAACCCTTAAAATGTATACACTAGTACACTTATACATATTTTATTGCACTGTTGACCCTGTGTTAACCTATATTTAACTAATAAAACTGAAACTGAGATATCCATCCATCCATGTTCACCTTTCTACACAGCTTTATATATCACTTATAGCTTATAATAATGACCATACATAAGAATTACAAAAACAAACATATTTTCCTTATGCTTTGCAGTTATGAAGTTTATTTAGCAGATAAACAGTGGTTGTGACTGATAAGAGTGAAAACAATCTGGTGAAGAAAGCATCACTGAAATTCAAAGAAAGAAAGAAAAAGAGAAAGAAACATTTGTCATGACAGAGGCTGATGGTAAAAATCTATGTCATTCATTCCTGTTTTTCATTCACTGGATTTATGGTGCTGCAGTTGTAGTAGTAGTTGCAACAGTAGTAGTAGTAGGTGCAGCAGTTGTCGTTGGAGCTGCAGTAGTTGTAGTAGTCTGGAGGAGCAACGTCAACAGCTGCAAGAAGAACTGTAGATTTGGGGACACTGCGTTGGAGGTGGTGCGCTTCAAGAAAATCAGAAACGCTCATTGTCAAATACAGCAGAACAGTTTCTAAAGAACTTTACAATAATTATCATCCAGGTGTCGAATGTTGAGGATCAAGAAAACACTCACCTCATTAGAGCCTGATTCAGAGCTTGACCGAGCAAGTCGTTTGTGGGCCTCCTCCATCTGTGGAAAATCCACAAGTGAGACGCTTGATATTGTCTACATTGTACTATTACAATAATAGTAATGATATCAACATAAACTGATACTGTGAGAATGTTACACTTACAGGCTGAGCCAGAGCGAGGCTCAGGAGGAATCCAAGCACAAATACTACCTTCAGCATGTTTGCAGTGATCACCTGTTAATAGAAAAATAATAAAGACTCGTTCACATGAACAGTTTTTCCAAAATATCAGCAAAATCACCATTTCACCAACCTTGCACAAAAATTACAGAAAGAAAAGATTGATATAACTACCTTCAAGGCTTCACAACTTCAGCAGAAGATCTCGCAGATGGTCGAGGGGATTGTTGTAGTGTTGCTCTTAGTGCTGAGCCTTCCTTATATACAGTTACAGGAGCAGATTTAATCTCATCAGCATACAGCATTGTTGGGCCATTTTAATCATAAGCAAATATTCCACCTCCACATTTTACGATGAGGCAATAGGTAGGTCAGGTAATGATCTTCCAGTATGACAGGTGCAATATATTATTCATTCATATCAGAATATGTATTGTAGTCGATTGGATTTGTCTAAAATTCTCAGTTGTGCCTCATTTCAGTTATGTTTTAGTGACTTCTTATGCATTCATTTCAGTCTTTATTTAGCACCTTTTAAACTGTCCTCTCCACACCTGCATGACATCCATTTATTCAGCACAATGGATCTAACTCATTTTTAGTTTAACGCTGTCAGGAACCCAAAACAAAGAATGAAAATGACCAAAGCTCTTGTAAAACATGGCGTTTTATTGTAAATACATTCAGTGTATGATATCTGCCCAGCAGAGTTTCCAAAGTTGTGCTGTCTGCACCGGTATCTGGCACAGACGATCAAACGAACAGCTGATATCTGAGTCATCTTCTGTAGCATTCAGCTACAGTCAGAGTCGGTTATTGCATTTCTGTCAGCTCACTGTCTTACATTTTGGGATTTGGTGGGGCTGTAACAAATTTGGGGATTTAGAGAGTGGATCAGGTAGGGAGTGTATCAAAGAGCTTTAATTTCTCATTTCCCATTTTTTTTGGTTGATACTTTTGGTTGATGAGTATTGTTTGTTACATCCTCACAAAGGCCAAAGAAACCATTTAAGCTCCAATTGGGTCTGATGCAATCATTTATGGTGTGCAGCACTGAAAATTAGTGCTGTTACTAGTAAAAGCTGTCATTGCTGCAAAAAAGGCTGTGAAAAATAAACTAATTAGTAAAGGTGAAAGGTTATTATATCGATTTCAAGCAAGTTATACTAATTTTAGCGCTTCAAATGTTTACAGGAAAGCTGTAATGACATAGAGTGCATGTGGTTTCTGTCAAATGTTACAGGCATATCCCTAATACTTTTTAATTATGGACACGTCTAGACACTGCGAGCTGAGTGGTGACAGCTTATTTGCTACAGCCTCAACAAATAATGCTTGAAACACTTTGGTTATGGATACCACACAGCCTGTGCAATTGTTTTAAAACTCTGATGAGCAATCAGAGCATAGTCCCCCACCCCGTTTATGTCCTTTCTCATCTGTATCGATGAATCCATAAAAGTTGCAGATTGGATGAAAAACACACCAGGGGGTCTTCTTTTTCTTGTGCCCAGCACTCTCCCCTCGGTCTGTCTGAAAGACACAGAGTAAATCATGGTGAAATGGACATTCTGTTCACCATATGTCACAAGCTGGTTGTAACTTACACTACTACTAGTGAATGTAACTTTATCACTGTCATATTATTACAAATAATACTAGTTACTGAATGCATGATTTCTAAATTTTAATATATTGTACCTCTCATATTGCCCAGGTGTGTGTCAGATCATTACCTGACCTACCTATTGCCTCATCGTAAAATGTGGAGGTGGAAGATTTGCTTATGATTAAAATGGCCCAACAATGCTGTATGCTGATGAGATTAAATCTGCTCCTGTACCTGTATATAAGGAAAGCTCAGCACTAAGAGCAACACTACAACAATCTCCTCGACCATCTGCAAGATCGTCTGCTGAAGTTGTGAAGACTTGAAGGTAGTTATATCAGTCTTTTCTTTCTGTATTTTCTGTGTGAGGTTGGTAAAATGGGAATTTTGCTGATACTCTGGAAAAACTGTTCATGTGAACGAGTATTATTTTTCTATTAACAGGTGTGATCACTGCAAACATGCTGAAGGTAGTATTTGTGCTTGGATTCCTCCTGAGCCTCGCTCTGGCTCAGCCTGTAAGTGTATCATTCTCACAGTATCAATTTATGTTGATATCATTACTATTATTGTAATAGTACAATGTAGACAATATCAAGCGTCTCACTTGTGAATTTTCTACAGATGGAGGAGGCCCACAAATGACTTGCTCGGTCAAGCTCTGACTCAGGCTCTAATGAGGTGAGTGTTTTCTTGATCCTCAACATTCGACACCTGGATGATAATTATTGTAAAGTTCTTTAGAAACTGTTCTGCTGTATTTGACAATGAGCGTTTCTGATTTTCTTGAAGCGCACCACCTCCAACGCAGTGTCCCCAAATCTACAGTTCTTCTTGCAGCTGTTGACGTTGCTCCTCCAGACTACTACAACTACTGCAGCTCCAACGACAACTGCTGCACCTACTACTACTACAACTGCAGCACCATAAATCCAGTGAATGAAAAACAGGAATGAATGACATAGATTTTTACCATCAGCCTTGTTTTGTGTCAGTTTTTCATACTGTTTTTCTTTTCATAACTTTTCCTTTTCCAATATAGTGATGTTTTCTTTTCTTGTTCATGCTCAGTTAAACATGTGGATCAAAACCACTGTATTATCTGCTAAATAAACTTAATACATGCAAAAATAATGAAGCAAATATGTTTGTTTGTCTCCATACTGTATGTATGTATGTCAACATTATTATTTTTATTATTATTATTATTATTTTTAAAGCTGTTTAGAAAGTTGAATATCTTAGAACAGACAGACAGAGACAAAGGACATGCAGAGAGCATAGAAACAGGATGGAGTGGCGCTTCTGGTAAATGGCGAACATGCATGTGCTGGGGACCTGTTGCTGCCAACAGTGGAACAAAAGCACTATGATCGCTTGACCCTATGGGGGTCCCAGACATGCTTTAAGCTTAAATTTTTTTTTGACGAGACATTAAAATAAATAGACACTAAAATACATAACAGAAATCAAAACATAACACAGTAAGTAAAAGTAGGAAAAAGCACCAAACAGGCTAATTCCAGATTTATTTGTTTTCTACCTGTAATTAGAATCATTACTGCATGTTGGTAGGTCCTTACTTCCACTTGTTCCACACTTAATGCAAGTAAACAAATAATTTGTTACTTATGAAACACCCAACGCTGTTGTATTATATTACTTTTAACAGTGACAAAGTAATATAACATGTAATATATAGGAATTTGGTAATATTACTGCATTTACTGTGTTTACCACTGTTTATTGCCTGTTTTTTTTTACATGGCAGAGAAAGAAGAGGCTCATGTGAGAGAGGAGCGAGAGGGAGAGCATCAGAAGTGGCGACAACATGAAGATCCAGAATATTTTTAATACAGACCCTGTGAATTAAGGATTTATTCAAACCTAATGAGAATTGACCTTAGTTAGTGAAAAAACTAACCAGTTGTTATGATGAAGGTTTTTGCCTCTGTGTGTTTGTGTGTCTGTCAGTCTCTGTCGATTCTGCATATGGGAGGTCGAATAGCTGGTCCTCTGGTGAGATCAGAAAAACCCGGAGCTGAACACGCTCACAATCATGAAGATGACAGTGAAGTCCACCAACACTGCATCCTATCACCATAATCAGGAACACTGTATCTGATGCTGTGAAAACATTCAGATTTCCAAGATCAACAATTTCTCAGGACCTGAAGTGGGAGTCCAACACAGACACCATCATCAAAAAGGCCCAGCAGAGGATGTAGACCATCATTACAGTCGCCTGTGCATCCATCACTGTCTAGTTTGGATCTGCCACCAAACAGGACAGGAAAAGACTACAAGGGACAGTCGGGACTGCAGAGAAGGTCATTGGTGCCAACCTACCCACAGTTCAGGACTTTGACATGTGCAGTTAGGAAACAGACAGGAAACATCACTGTGTATCCATCACACCCCAGACACAACCTGTTCCAGCTTCTCGCCTCTAGGAGGTGCTACAGATCACCATATCCCAGACACCCAGCCTGAGGAACACTCAAACATCCACTGTACCTGTAAACTATTTAATCTCACTATTTAATTTTTTCTTGTTCTTTAAACGTGTAAACATCATCACACCCAACCTACAAATGCTGTTCATATACTGTCATATCACACACACATCATGTATATAAAGCAACCTGCTAGATAAATTATATTTTTTTAGCAGCCTTTGCACTCACACATTGCACTGTTGGCTTATTTTATCTGTACATAACAGTTTAATGTTTATGTTTACCTATCAAGCGTGTTGTCCTTACATTGAGCTGTATTTATGGCAAAGTAAAACCAAAGTTGAATTACACATACACATGTACCAATGAAAGTGATTCTTTCTGATTATGTAGAAATTGAATTATCAAATATCAGACGACTACTATGGAGTAGTAACCGTTTGCTCACCTATTGAATGAATGAATGAATTGCAAAGATTTACTTGTTTTTGTTGTTGTTGTTGTTTTTGCCCTGCCATGTAATTAAAACATAAAATTTAATCATGGGTCTATGTGTTGATAATCTGAACTTATTTGTTTGAACTCATAATTGGCAGTTCCTTTAAATCGAGAAAAAAAGCCATTTCAAAACACAACTGGGCACAATTTTAGTCTGAATTAACTAAATCAAACTGGGAATATATCAAATTATGATGATCTCAGTAACTACAGCAGTCACCTTGTATTGTATGTGACAAAAGTCACATGACAAAGGTGAAGCTGTGAAGAAGCTGCAACTGCAGACTGGACTGGAGAGCCTGAGAGCTGGTTATATACTGGTTATAGTGGATCAGTGTCCCCAAGGATTGTATTTGTTATTCTTAATCTTAATGTAAGAGTAATTTTAATACATTTACAACTATTTTGTAGTAGGGTACTACAAATACATGCCTATAAGATGCAAACTATTTTGCTGTTGAGATGTTTCCAATGCAAACTCCTTGTTTTTGCCTGAATACATTGATAAAAATAAAATTTCTCATATTTGTATCATCAAGCTACTGTCTCATACTGACTGCAGTCCTCACAAGACAGGCACAGACTCAGAGATGTTAGGAAACAGTGAATGTGTTGAAGCTATCTAATCATTTCTATGATGCTCATATTTCTACACAGCTTCATTATGTTTACCATATCAGAAAAAAACATATTTGCCACACAATTTTCATTGTAGGTGTTTATTTAGCAGATACTACGTCCACATATTTAATCAAACGTGAATTAAACAATCGTAAAATAATTGGTTGACACAAAACGTGATGTTAAAATTCAGCGTCATTCAAAACTGGCTGTCATATCTTTTAAATTTCAGATTTTATGGTGCTGCAGTAGTAGTAGTAGTTGCAACAGTAGTAGTAGTAGCTGCAGTGGTGGTTGTAGGTGCAGCAGTAGTTGTCGCTGTAGTAGTTGTAGCTGCAGTAGTAGTTGTGAGGAGGTTGTAAAACAGTTGGAACAACTGGAATCGCTGTTGTGCAGACAACCCACCGAAGCCACCCTGCAAAAAAAATCAGAAACACTCATTGTCAAATGTACAGCAGAGGAGTTTCTATAGAATTTCACCATGATTATCATTCAGGTGTGTTGAATGTTGAGGATGAAGAAAACACTCACCTCGTTAGATCCTGAGTTAGAGTCAGACCGAGCAAGTCGTTTGTGGGCCTCCTCCATCTGCAGAAAATCCACAAGTTACAAATTTAACATTGTCAACATACTATTACAATAATAGTGAGAACAGCAGATCGATACTGTGACAATGTTACACTTACAGGATGAGCCAGAGTGAGGCTCAGGAGGCATCCCAGCACAAGTACTACCTTCAGCATGTTTGCAGTGATCACACCTGTTGAAAAGAATAATAATAAGACTTGCTCAGATGAACGGCTTTTCCAAAATATCAGCAAAATCATAATAGAAAACTCCCACAGAAAAAAAAACATAAAGAAAAGATTCTTACTTTCAAGTCTTCACGACTTCAGCAGATGGTCTCGTAGATGATCGAGGAGGTTGTTGGAGTGTTTCTCTGAGTGCTGGGCTCTCCTTATATACACTTACAGGAGCGGATGTCATCACATCAGCATGCAGCATTGTTAGGAAATTGCAAATATTAGGAAATCTTCTCCACATTTTCAAGGTGTGACTAATTCTCTGAGATGGAAACCACAGCTGGACTGTTTGATATGTAGCATTCATTTAAGAGCTCATATCGTTATAATGTACTATAATCCAATCGTCTTTAATTCAAATCTATATATTAATTATAGCATGGTCATAAAACATTTTATATTGTCACTGTTGCAGAGGTTTACCTGTTTATTCTCCACCCATACACATTAGTACATCTGGACGTAGATGCCACACTTGGATATACCTGGTCTTATGGTTACAAATCAGGTGACTAAGTGGCTAAGGCAGGTAACAGGCAACACCCAAAAGAAGCACGCACTTCTTTTTGCCTCCTATAGTTTTAGTGTCTCAATGTTCGATGTGTGATATAAGTATCAATGCATAATGTGCCCTTCACATACTTGTACAGCACAGGTGAGTGGTAGAGCTGATACAGTAAGGGAAGAAATGTTAGGTCCGGTTTATTTTCAGACCTAAGTTTAATATTTATGATTTGCAGGTTCTTCAAGTGAAATGCAGCTCTTGTGTGTCATCGTTTTACTTTTGATGATAAAAAAATATAAATGGCTATATATATATATTCTTTGGGATGACCCTAAAAAATGTATGTTGTTCTTTGTTGCTCTTTCTCTTCGCAGGATTATGGTTACAAATCAGGTGACTAAGTGGCTAAGGCAGGTAACAGGCAACACCCAAAAGAAGCACGCACTTCTTTTTGCCTCCTATTGTTTTACTTGCTGCTAATACCTCCCGAAAAACTAGCACAATAATTTGAAAATCATCTAAAGAAGTCTCTATTTCAAGATTTTCTTTTATTTTCTTTCATAATCATTAATAATTGCTCCCAAACATCATTGCTGTCTTTGGTTCCTGTTGCTAAGAACAGGGATCAAAGTCAAGAAAACATTAGCTAACAATGCGTGAAGTAATTTCTGTTTTGAACATCATTAAGTGTGACTAATGTGTCATTTTGACAGATGAGTGATGTGTCTCAATGTTCGATGTGTGATATAAGTATCAATGCATGATGTGCTCTTCACATACTTGTACAGCACAGGTGAGTGGTAGAGCTGATACAGTAAGGGAAGAAATGTTTGGTCTGGTTCATTTTTGGAGTTTAATATTTATGATTTGCAGGTTCTTCAAGCGAAATGCAGCTCTTGTGTATCACCGCTTTACTTTTGTCAGCAGTAGCTGCTCAGGTGAGTATTACTTTTGATGATAAATATATATTCTTTGGGATGACCTTAAAAACCTTTGCTGTTCTTTCTCTTAGCAGGATGAAAAATTTCAGCCTGGTGATAATGAGCAGTCAGTCACAGAAGCCCCGGAAGATGGTGATGAATGGTCAGGTGGAAATTGGCCACAATGGAACTCTGACCACCCAGTATGGGTATGTGTCTTTCAAGTCCTATAGTTAATATTATTAAATTAAGATGACATGGAGATAATTCATGAGTCTTTTACTTTCTTGTTTGTGGTAGACACATGAGATGCCCCCCGGGTTCCAAAACAGGCCCACTGGAAGACCAGGAAATGGAAACCCACGGGAACCACGGGAACCCATGAAAGGGACTGACCGCCGACCGGGGAGACCTCAAGGTCCTCCTCGAGGCAAAAGACAGGTATTTACCACAACTTTCTTATCCAGTTTGGCAGATACATTAACAGAGTTTAGGTTTGTAAATGTTTTTGTTCATGTTAGTTCATGTCTGTTAACCTGTTGCTTATATTAACCACAAATTGTTTAATGTGTTAAGAAGGTGTTGGAGGGCATATTCTATAACTTCTGCTTTCCCGTGTCTTATTTTCTGTTTAGAAAAGAGCCTGTAGATAAATGGCTTGTGTGTTGTGTTGGTTGGTAATGAAGATGCCGAGACAGAGGATCTCTTTGGGGATTACCTTGGTTGATCCTTTTAGTTAACTTACCACAACTCTAATCTAGCTGTGTCTATAGTGTCACACATTATTCGTCAGTAATAAAAATAATATGTTGAAATCTTAATAATACTCTACAGGTACAGACAGATATTGTGATACTCGGGGAACAAAGTGTAGGCTAAGCAATAAACTGCGATTGATATAGAATGAGAAAAAAACAGCTGTTACATTATGTTTTACACTGTTACACTAAGCTATATAAAAATCATCTCGTGGCTCCATATTTCATTTCAGAAAAAAAGAAATACTTCCCAGAATGTCAGCCTATTTCTTTAATATTTGCATGAAACAATATACAGTGGTTATCGAGGCTTTAGCAACATACACTGGCGGTTTAGTCACTTTATCTTTTGCTTCATACAGTTTCCTGATTTCGCATCTGGAGTCCCTCATCCTGGACCTATGGGGCATTCTGGGAGACCTTCAAGAGGTAATGGGTGGCCCAACAAGAACCCCAGTCCAATGGTGAGCTCACACTTACAATGCAGTGGCACAATAACTGTGATGGAATTAAAATTCCTAGAATACATTGGATCATATAAGAAATATCAACAGTATATAATATTATACAGTATAACATAAGGGCCAATTGTAACAAACATGATTTGACTTTTCATTGTATGTCTGTTACCTTTGTCTTTTATTGTGAAGCACTATTAGATGGCTGCTTTCATAAGCATCCAAACTAAATTGATAATGTTCTGAATTATTATAAAATATGACATACAACTATTTCTTTCTTGTTTCAGGTGCTTTCTCCTGTTTTCAAGGTAGGCCCACTGTTATTTCTCTGTGTCATATTAATAATTTATTTTTTCCAGAACAGTTGGCATAAACTGTAACTTTCTCATATTTCTTGTTCATTTTCAGGTTGACAACGTGACATTTCAGGTAATAATGAGTAGACAAAATGTTTTTTATATAAAATATACTTTAGCCTACATTTGACATGACACACTTTAGTGAATATTACAGTTTGTCAATGTTGCTCTCATCCATAGAACGTCACTGATGTAACCCTGAAGGAGGTAAATTATATGATTTCAATTTTATTGAGGAATTATTCACTTTAAGTTGTAAATTACACCGTCTTATGAATGGTTATGGTTTCACTGACTGTCGGCATGAAAATCTTGCAGGGGGAGAACGTATTCCTGAAGCCAATGGTAGGTGATTCAGTTTTTAAGTGTTGAATGTTTTAAAAGTTTTATCACGGTTTAAGAATCAGAACACTTTAAAGATCAATAAATAGTAATGACTGGCAACATATTCACAGCATGGTGGAAGAGGACATCATCATCATCATCATAGAGTAAGAAATTTAATTTTACTCACAGAATCAGCAGAAAAACTATGAATATTATTGTCGTTATTAATGGATATAAATGACTGGTAATCTATCCACAGCATGGTGGAAGAGGACCTCATCATCACATGGTATAAAAATTAATTTAACTACTTTTAATAATTGTTACAGTATCACTCAGATAGTTTATTTTTTGCTGTTACTTGTTTTACAGGGAGGAAAACACAGTCCTCCAGAGAACGGGGTATACTGGCTCTTTATTTTCTAAATCATTTGATGGTTTGCACAGAATTAACTTGAATTTATTTTTAAGACAGCTGTCTTTTAATTTTTCCTTCTCTTTATTTCAATTGCAGCAATATGTGAAGCTCATCTACAACTCCACAGAGCCGGTAAGCTCCTCGCCCAGAGATGACATCTGTGCTTACTCTACATTATTTGTTGTCTGTGTATAATAATTATAATAATTTCTCTTTTCTTCTGAAGAACACTGTCTCTGTTGAGTTTGGGGTTGTGAAACCTGTAAGTACAATAACATTTGTCTAAATCTATCTTTTTATTGTTGGTATGTGCTTATTTAATCATCAAGTTCTATTTTCTTTTCTATCAAACAGTGATATTAAGCACATGATATGACATCCTCTCTAATAACAAGGATTCAAAGTTTTCCTTCTAATATTTTACAACTTTTATGATATCTCTAACATGTGTTTAGCTTGTGTAATTAATCGAAATACATTTCTTATTTTCAAAATGAAGCTTGGTGAGACAGGCGGGAAATAATCCAGAAGAAGTTTACTCACGACTATCAAAGGTGATTGCACAATGCTACTTAAGTTTAATTATACGATTGGAAGTTTGTTGATTGCTGCTAAACACACTTTTTTTTGTCAGGAAGACACCAACAGTTTCAAGTTTGATGATGAAGAAACTTTAAAGAAGATTATGTTTTTCTTTGTTGTGGCTTTGTCTGCAAAATCAATCATGTAATCTGGAATTTTCCTGTAAAATTCTATCTGCATACCACAATAAAATTCTCAGACAAATGACTTTGGCAAAGTTTTTTATTCGACATAAAAGCGAGGAGCAGATTCCTGAAAATGAGTTTCAATGTAATATAAAAAGGATTGAGTACAAACAGATTTCATCTGGGGAGACTCGCACACTCCAGTGCACTTTGCACAAGAATGAGCAACAGTGGCCAAACAGTGACGAAATTATTAATTTTTTTCCTGATCATCTTGTTGTTATTTCCAAAAATGAGATCTAAGGCTCGAACAAGAAGGGGAAGTTGGAGTGACCCTGGAGAAACGTGAACAAAAAACCAATTAAACGGTAAAACTGAACTGAAACCAAAGTTTGTGTGAGGGCATACGCACATTAACACTTTAAAACTTGAGTATCGTATATATAAAATCTTACCTCATCAATCCCTGGACCAGATGCATCACCACGAGGATCAGGAGGAATCGTAGTAGACTCTTTCTGTGTCCCCATTGGCCATGTCTGATATAGACAGAGAGTTACAAAAACACAGAAATTAGACTTAACTGGTGTTTCTTTCCCTTTCCCTGGTTTTACTGGTGAAATGATAGAAATGAAGAGGTTAGTCTATGTAGTGGACTCACTCTTTCTGTTTGCACCTTAGGCTGGGAAGCTTGCTGAAATGGGAAGATATGCATGAAAGTTATATTACAATAGTAACATATTTTGTATATATTAAGTGTTTAATAAAATCCTTTAGATGTGGACATTAAAAGATAACAAAATAAAATAAACAGAACTGAAATGAAATGAACTGAGGTAACTTCATTTCTGTGGTCAATAAGGCAGACAGTCAAAATTGCTTCACAGTTGCCGCACATGATTCAACATCTGCCGCTGTGTTATTAGCATTCAGTCTTGTCTTTAGTCATCATAGACTGCTGCATCAGCTCTTAACCTTAGTTCAAAGTGGCAGAGCTCTTTAACATCAACGTCATCTTGCATCCTCACCTGCAGGGGGAGCTGTGGTCTCTGTGTGGTTCTCTCCAGGGTTTGCTGCTGACCGTTGTTGGGCTGCAGCACTGCATTGTTCCTCTGCTGAGGATATGTGCCGTAAGAAGGCATAAAGTAAGAGAAGCCCTGTGGATGATAGAATCAAGTTAAATTTTGAAGGGAGATATTGAAGTTAGCACACAGGGCAATATGTTTTACTTCATACCTGCTGCCTGGGAAACTGAGGAAATCCATAAGCCGGGTACTGGAAATGTGGAAACATCTAAAAGGACATTTAAAACAATTATTCATTTCTCCATATGACTGTGAGGAGTCTTGCAGCAGAGTGATAACACAAAACAAATAGACATCACTGTTATCTTAATGCTGTTTATCTGTACCTGAACAGGGTTTTGGGCCTGCTGAGGGACATTAGGAGCATTTGGGTCCACTGGACCCCCAAGCTGCTCTTGCTGGCCATTGGGAACAAACATAGGTGTAAATGGGTTGCCCTGGTTGGGCAGAAACAGCTGAGGCCCCTGAGGACTGAAAGGACCGGCCATTTGAGGGTTCAGGTTCACCACTTGTGGAGTGAGCAGCACCTCAGGCTGCTGCTGCTGCAGCACATACTGGGGTAATAATGAAGACGCCTGGAGAAGAAGGGAGTTGGTTCAGTTTGCATACTTGATCTGATGAATGCACATAGTATTAGTGGTAACAGACTTCCAGTACCTGTGCTTGTCCAAGAGCTGCCAGAGTTAGTCCATTCAGTCTCAGGATCTGAACATACATAAAAATGTAGACATATTATATACTTAATCTGGTAATATTATTCCTGAATGAAGGGTGTTTGCAACCAACAAGTTTTGACAGATATTTACCTCATTGCTGTTGCTTGCAAGAATTCCAATCTGCACCTTTGAAACATTAAAAACATTTAACACATGTTAATCTGCCATTTTTAATACGATATGAGAATACTGTAGAAAAACAGAGGTGTTAACTCACTGGAAGACCAAAGCTTGTCCTGAATAGACAGACCAACAGAAGGGAAGTTTGGAGCTTCATGATGTCTTACAGTCTGTAAAAACATATTTTTTAAAAAACGTACAATCCTACCGTAAATTTCACAATGTCACAAATAAAACCTTTACTGAAACAACGAACGTTAAAATCATTTTACCGTTTCTCTGGTTCTGCTTTCACTGTCTGTGTGCCTGCTTCCTCACCTTGTCCAATATCCCTTTTAAATCCTGAACATGTGAGCTGTTATAGTCCCCTGCCAACCCATCCAGACAATGTGTGGTCAGTGTGACAGACGTTTCTCATGGCATCAGACTCAGACACTTACAACACAGAACAGCTAAGTATGTCATTAGGTGTAAGTCATGTCTCTAAACACCATGACATGGTCTGCGTCAAGTTGTTAACAAGTCTCTGAAGATCTGACTTTAAAAGCGTACGTGCTTTCAGCATACATTACATACCAGCTTTTCACTGACTGCCAGAAATCAATGACTGAATTCATTTTGGGGGCTCTATAAACATAATTCACTCCTTATAGGTTATCTTAAGTAAAGTTTATGTGCATTTGTTGAAGTATGACACTTCAGGGTGTAATTACAGACAGTTAAGACCAACAGGATTTTTGGCAATGTCATGAGAAAAAAAAAAGGAAAACAGGATCTAGGAGCTTATAATCAGACATTTGTCAGAGGTTGTTCATTGTGCGCTGACTGATGTTGGTATCTAATTGGCAAATCATGACTGTTAATTGTTGACTGAGATATGATTTTTGTTGAGGACACAGAAAAAAAAAAAACTGAAAAGCTGTGTATTTTTTTTGAGTAAGTTAGTTCAAATATATATTTTAAAAAATCTAAGAAAAAGAGAACTTCATTTAAAATGAAAATCAATGAGCTCAGTTGAAACCTCTTTAGATTAAAATGATGAAAACTTGTTGTTGTTTTTAAACCTAAAATGTTACAAACAGACCAACGGACAGATAAATTAAAAGTGAAATATATTAAGGTCTGCAATAAATAATAATAGATCGCAGATCGACTGCAGATAATCGCAGTGGAATCAACACGACACAATCATACAACATAAAGACTTCTGCAGTCAAAAACAGGTGTAGACTAAAGCAGCAGCTCATAATGCCAACCCTTTTAACAAGAGGTATAGTGCATATATACAATATACCTATGTGAGATCAAGAACTTACATCAAACAAAAAAAAAAGTGACACAAACAGTATAATGTATCGTCTCATCATAATGATATTTTACTTTAACATAAAAAAAAACATTAATGATGGCTCCATATCTTAGATTTATGTTGTCACAACAGCACAGCTCATATTTGTAAGTCCTCACTCATGAAACTTTAACTGTCGTGAGTGAAACCCAGAAAAGTTTCTCTTTCTTTGGGTTTTATTCCAAAAGTTTCCAGGTTTAATTCAGTGCAATAATCCAGATTTTATTCTCACTCTTTATGAGACATTGTGGTATCATGTTTTATTATGTTAGATGGCAGCAGAAAAACTGCTGATGATTGTACTTTATTGGTAATCTTTGTGAGAATCAGTTCATTGGTGTGAAATGACAGAGTTCCACAAAAAAAATTAAAATCAAAGAATATTTTATTTTCATTGGACAGTAATCACATATTTTCTATTGGAATTCATTCCAACGTGAGTTTCAAAGTGATGCATACCACACAAAACTTCCATAATCATTTGTGATGATTGGTGCAAAATCAAGTTTTAATTTATTCTTGCATATTTTGAGTAAAAACTGTTATTCACAGAGTCATCTTATTTAGCTGTATAACGAGCTTCTCAGTTGCAGGGAGTTGGTGTCATTGTTTCAGTAGGAGCTGGAATCTGAGGAAATTAAGACAGAACAGTGGGTAAATGATGAATGACACCTTACATGTTCATATCAGACAGAGATGATTGTTTCTTTGTTTGTAATCTTACCTGAGTATCCACGGTGTTCTTAGAGGTGCTGTCCTGTTTCATTATTTGACGCTGTAGAGTCAAAGAATAACAATTAGCCAGTGTAGCTTTCATCAGTAACCACATTACACATGTACAGTTTAAATACAGTTTCCTACCCTGAATCTTCTGAGTGGATCCAGCTGAAGTGGAGGCTGCTGTTGCATGGCGCCACCTGGGATCCCCTGAACAAAGACAGAAAGTTAATAATTCTAGTGATTTGTTATATTTCTACAGGTCATCATGTAACCTGTAATAAAAGTGTGTTACGGAGTGACAACAGTGAGAGATTACCATCTGAGCCTGTTGGGGAGGATTCACCGGTTGCATTTGTTGAGGGACTCCAAATACAGGAATCTGCCAGTAAACAAGAAAGCAAGGAATTTATGTTGGTTTTTTTTGTGTGTGTGGTAATCTGAACCCCGACACAATATAAAATGAGTTTTAACAGTATATGCAACACTAACCCCATTGACTGCAGGGACAGGGTACACATTTGGAACAGGGGCCGGTAAAGCATAAGCCGGAAGTCCAGGAACAAACTTTGGGACAAAGAAAGAGAGGGTGCAAATGTTATTGTTTGCATCAGGGTCATTGTAGCTTAGTATTATTGGAACATTGTACAATATTGTTGTATAATGGCATCCATTATCAACTCAGGAAACTTTAAATGAAGAAGAGTAACAACAGGACAGCACCATCTTGTGGCGTATGTTAGTTCATCATTATAACCTATGCTCAATGGAAAAATAAGAACCTGATAGACTGACCTGAGCAAACTGTGGCTGCCTAAAGAAACCTGCTCCACCACCAGCTAAAACAGGTGGGTTCAGGCCTCCCGCCATGATCCCAGGGATTGCTCCATTTGCCAGTCCTCCATTCATACCTGCCAGCAGTCCTGCGTTACCTCCAATCAACCCCCCGTTACCTGCCAGCAATCCTCCGTTACCTGTTGCCAACATAGCCGCCAACAACCTCTGTGTCTGTGTGAAAGGGGAGAAAGAAAAGAGCATTTGTTCTAATTCTGATTATTGCACTAATCATGCATACATTATTAGTATGAAGGTTTATTACCTTGCCTGCATTGACCTGCAGTGAGTAAAGAGATCAGAAGTTACATACACTGCTTTGTAAGATAGATAGATAGATAGATAGATAGATAGATAGATAGATAGATTGTACTCACGTAGCAGATGGTTGCTACAAATGTTGTGATGAGAAGAAACTTCATTTTTTCACCTGAAACCTGTAAAAAACAAACAGAATTGATATATTTCACTCATAAAATCTAAATATGTTTGGTAATATATGCATGATATGTTAGTTTATTAAAGCTGAATTATACATTAATCACATTATTATAATATCTCACAATATACAAAACATACCCTTGTTCTTGTTGTACTATGTGCCAAGGTGGACTATAGTTGCTCTCTGAATTTAGAGCACCTTTTATCAGACCCAGAGATTATTACGAGCCAATTAGAGAGGAGAAAACCAACTTGTTCATGAACTATATTTGTCACCTATGTGTCATTGCAACCTGCGATATGACATCTTTTTTGACTCTTTCCAAAGATTTAGAGAAATCTAATGCAGTGAGCCGCTTATTTTTTTCAAAGACACTTCACCCCATTCAACCGTCTTACATTGTTCTTAGTACAGCTGAGCGACCACAAACAATAACAGAGTGATTCAGCGTCTCGGGGAATGGTTTGTGGAGGTTTCTGGAAGCTACCGGCTAAAAAACCAGCATGTGATCCAGCTAAATGCTGTGGGTTGCGGTCACAGGAGGCAAACAACTGACATCAACAAGTGCTTTTATGAAAGAAGCATGAAAAACAAGTGTGCACGCTTAAATTTAACATTTACCTAGAAAGCAGTGCATTCTTTATGAGAATGGACTTCAGGGAAAACCCTAGGCGAGAATAACATTTGTTTGTTTCATGTCTGGAAGTGCACATTTCATGTTTCCTGCTTTGATAATATATTACAAGTTAAAATACTTGCCTCAGGCATGCATGGAGGCCTAACTGTAATATGCAAGTTGCTAAAAAAGCTGCTCATACCACACAACAGAGGTGACCACAAAATGCCTGACCTCTTTTAATTAGCAAAAACCTCTCACGTTACTAATAACCAGGAACAGATATCTGTCTGTCATGTTTCATCAGCACATTTTCTCAGGATGTTTAGAGCCATTACACTTATTCCCATGTGTCTGGCTGGGTGTGTTGTCACGTACCGAGGCTGTCTGGGGCTTTGTTTTTTCTTTGCTGCTGACATGGCAGCCCGCAGCAGACCAGGTAAACACCCTCTGTGTAAGTCTGGTCTGGAGCTTTATTCTAATTACACACTGTCATGCAGTTCAAATCAAAGAACATTTTCTTCCTGTTTGCAGTTTAATGTTTCCACATATGGTATTTCCCAACATAATTATGTAAATGTGGTTTTCATATGTCTGATTCTTGAATTTATAGCAACTGATTTTGTCCCACAGGTTTTATAAATAAGAATCCGGGTCGCTAGGAATTCTGCCATGATGTGAGTCAGATCACCATGTTTACAAGTAATTGCAAGCAGTATACTGTAAATAGGAATTTGTGCATATTTGTACCAGAGCCACACCCATGACACTGCTTAATGTTATTTGTTATTTTTGTGTTTTGCTCAATGACACTCATATTTGGGCTTCAGGTGATGTGAATTTAAAAAAAAAAAGTACTGCATTCATATGTTTGAATAAAGACTCAGCAAAATTCCAACAACTGACTTCAATCATTTATTGATTATAATGACAGGGATTCATAAATGTTTGAGCATGAACAGCTCAGGAGACAGGATCTGGATGTAGGAATTAATCATGAGATATCTATGATGTCTGACATCTCATTGTGCTTGCTTCTCCTCCATCTCCATCCCAGAGCATTCTTCCTCTTCTTCAGCTGCCATCACCTTCATCACCGGAGACTGTGTCCTCCTGAGGCGAGCTGCCACTGATCGCTGAAACCTCAGTCTGCCAGCTACCGGCCCACCAGCAGCAACCGGCTGTGGCTGGTTGTTCAGCCCGGCCAGCGAGATCAGATGCACTTGGCCGGAAGCCAACAGTGCACCCTGCGGGTCTGCTCCAGCATTTCTCTGTGGTAGTACAGCAAACAGTGTGACCGGCCCACCCCTGGCAGCCTGACCCGCCTGCCCTTGTTGATTCACATTGGCTCCACCTCCTTGCCCCACAAGAAATGCCCCAGCTTGTTGGAGAGCGCCAATGGGAATTAGCTGCTGCAGGGGAGCCTGACCTACTTGATTCCCACCTGGTTGGATAAAAAATGCGCCACCAAGTTGGACTAAGCGTGCCACAAGGGGTTCGCCATTAAGAGGGAGCCCATTCTGAGCCCCAGGGTTGACATTGTTGCCAGCTGCTGCTCCATTATTTACCACTCCCCCATTGGCAAGCGCCTCAGCACTCCCTGAAGACACACCACCCTCCACAGCCAAGGTCTGAAAGATAAGCAGCAGTATGCAGAACATGTTTTATCGCAGTCACAGCAGACAGTCAACAGGTGAAGAGCTCAGTCTTTGCCGCGCTTATATAGAGAGCATCACATTCAGTGATTACCAAGAAAGGTCCAATCAGAAAGCAGCATTCGTCTCAAAACAACAAGTCACTGTAATCATCATGACCGTGCTGCAAGCTATTTTTTGCTTTGTTACCTTACAGTGGGCCATTACTCGGGATTATGTGGCAAAGCTAAACCAGGTATCAGTGACATTCCCCAAACCATTGTAGCAGAGGTCATATTTTCATGTCATGGTGGCATCAGGAGAATTGACCAACCAATAAAACATGATTTTAGAGCATGAACTGATGTTTCCCAGAGCCTTTTGGAGTCGACTGGGATCCACCAATATGATGCAATAACTTTATTTCAGGACTGTAAAGAAACAAAAGTCATCATTACCAACAGGGTGCACTGAAATATGTGAAGTCCATAAAGCTTTAATGTGAGCTACAATGAAACATCGACAAACATTTACAGCATTTGTGGCTAAGATAAAGACAGTTATTGTTTTACATTACATTTGAAATCATCTACTGAGTAATTCTACTATTAATCAGTCTAACATACAAACCACAGTTCCTTTGAAGCCCGGTACTATGTACAATACCTTTTCTACCAATAAGCTGATGTAAACTTTTCCCCAGTTTGGAATACATAAAAAAACATTTTCTGGACAAAACCAGCTAAAAATAATGATATATATTCTAAAAAAAATTAATCTAGCAGCTTAATCTAAATTACAGAACAAAGGTATGAATGTCCAAGCTTAGCCTGACACAAAACTATAGCAGTGACCACCAAAATTTGCCCTCTATAGCGGGAGGTAAAAATAAGTTTATGTATGTGTCAGAGCTGCTTATATTACAGAGGTTCATGGAGGCTTTTCAACAAGCTTGTGTAGTAGTAGACGAGGAAGAAAAAGAAGCTCAGAATAACAGGTTGACGTCCGTATCCTCTGTGGAGAAAACAAATAGTTGGTATTAGTAGGATGAAAATATATATGACAACAATATTTGCCATACGCTTTGCCAGACATGCATAAATCACGGATACATTGCATTACAGAAACTAATTACTATGTACATTATGTAATGTATGAGAAAATATAAGGTCAAATGTTCACTTCTGAACTTCTTCTGTGTATACCCTGCACTACACCTGTGCTTATACAATAATATGTTGGTGTTCCTGTTGCTCTTACCATTCTTGATACCAAAACAGGAAGTCCACTCTTTAAAAGACACCAGCTTGTCCTTGTCAGCGTCACACTCTTGGAAGAAACGGGATGTGCAGTGCTCCATTGGCACCAGAGGGACTCGAAGTGGGGCCAGCTCTGAGTGGGTCAGGAATCTGGATGGGATGGATCAACATAATTTAATTTCATTATAATTTTGAGGCAAACGTTGGACACTATACATTTATGGTACATCAAATCAAAGGTGATTTCAGTGTGGTTTCCAAAACCTACAGGAAGCACTCATGAGCATTTTCAGTGTAAATTAAAGGGCACAGAAGAATGAATACCTGTCAGCTGGGTGTTGGTCCAGCTGGGCAAACTGCCAGTGCACTGGGTAGATGTACATGTTGTAGTTCTTCTCAAAGTCCTGCACAAGGAGCTCAACAGAGTGATCACCAGCATGAAGACGTCTCTCACTCTCAAAGATTTTCTTCACCTACAGAACACAGAACACCACAGTTGAATTGACTCACAACATACATTTTATATGTTTTTCTCAAAGGTGTTATGTGACTTTCCGAGTCTGAGAATCTCAGTTATCTCAGTACAGTACAATACTGTTGCACAGCACATCTTACTCTAAAGCGTTGTTTAGGAGTGAGGAAGCCAGAAGACACCGAGTCGTGTTCGTAGAGCTGCAGCAACACATTCTTAAGCCAGTCCCTCATTCGCAGAGGGAACTGAACCAGCTCACTGTCCTCACATGCAGGTATTACTGAGAAGAGAGGGAAAATCAGGCTCATGTAAATGTTTCCTACATCATACTTCAACTAAAATCTTGTTATTCAAACCATAAACTTTGTACAGTGCTACATTCTTACATTTGCATGACCCAGTGTAGTCCAGATGCAGCCTGTGTCCTCTCTTTGTCCCTTCAAGGTTGCATTTAGTAGCAAAGAGTTCACATGCTGTATCGTATGTTTTGTTGTCCGTCCCACAAACCTACAGATATTGGACAACAAGCAACAATGCAACAATCAAACAGCAGCTGTTGAAAGAGTTGAGCAGTTTTAAGCAGATCATCCGTACTCACGTGATCAAACTCGTTCAAACCGGGAGGACATTCAGACGGCTCTTGACACACACAGCCCGGCTTATTCTCCGCATCGAGTTTACACGTCTTTCCACGTTTGCATGGGAAATTGTCACAGGGATCTAGAAAGAAAGACAAGCACTGCAATGACCTTTGACCTATACTTTGTCTTTTTAACCCAGGAATCATTATTTACCAGGACTGGTTGTTTTGCTTTTATTTTATCATGCGATAACTGGAAAACAACGAGCTATAACAACTACATACCATCCCCTACATTCCTCTCCTATTTGAGTTTGTACAATGATTAAATTCAACTTGATCTCTATTATTCACTCCTTAAGCCCACAGAGCTGTGTTTTGGTAATGACCGTGAAGCAGAGGGACGCTATTCATGCAGAAGTTTTTGCAAAATGATCCAGTCAGCAAATTCCCCTGTGAGGCTGTTGGGATAGTGCATTAGTCAGTATGGTGACAAACCAGCAGGGGCATCTGGGTGACTGCTGGGAGAGGACCTGGAACTGGGGTAGAGATCCGCTGTGGCTCTTATCTGCACTGGATTCATTCCTACTAAAGGACCCTGGGAAAGTACACAGGAAACACGAAAATACAATGCCGTGAGACATGGGGGAAATAGTTGCAACCGCTTATAAATGGCTAGAACAGATTTCAACATCACAACTGAAGTAAATCACATTTTCACCCATGTATACCTGCAATAACAGACGTTTGGCCACTTAGGAGCAACAGATCTGAACACTGACATAAACCTTAGTTAATATGGATAAGTTGTCACCAGCACCACCTTTTAGCTCTGTTTTTGGTCTCTACCGACTTATTGCTATGAGAGTGGTGAACCATGTACAGCAAAGTTCTGGGCCGTTAAACCAAAACAGTGAGCTGAAAGACACTAAAAAGGTCCAGAGTTATTGTTCATTCAAAAATATATTTTTTAGCCACTTCTGTGCAGATTGCATTACCCATTTTCCTGCCCTTCTCCTCTTTGCTTTTTGGACTGTATTGTCAGTGCTGCTGCCCTCAGACTCCTGGGGATCCTGTTGGCTCTGTTCCTGTCCGGTCTGTGTCTCCTCACTCTGTGGAGAGTGCTTCCTTGCCCTCTGGTTCTTCTTTTGCTTCCTTGTCTTTCCTTTGGTTTGACTTCCACTGTCATTCTTACTTTTCTCTTCGTCCTTTCCAGCCACTCGGGTCTGATCCTGATCAGACACTTCCTCACTGTCCACTGCCTCAGTGTTTTGTACGTTTTGTTCATAGTCATCTGCAATGGTCTGCAGTCCTTTCTCACTGGTTTCCTTCTCTTTAACATCTGGCTGGGTGTCATCAGTGTGTGGGGTTTTTTCAAGCTGCAGAGGTGATAAGATGCCACTATCAGCAGCATAGTCAAGATCAAGTCCAGTTTCCTCCAGAAATGCCCCTTGCTCCTCTCTGTCTATCTTTTCCACCTCCACTTCTTCTTTCTCCAGCAATTCAGCATCTTCCACACTCTCCTCCTTTTCTTCTTCTTCCTCTTTAGCATCTTCCTCTCTCTCTAGTTTGTCATCCAACGTCTTCTCCTCCACCTCATCCTCAATGATCTCGCCAGACTCCTCCTCGCTTTTCTCTGTCTTGACTTCTTCTTCCTCCAGCACAATTTCTTCTGCTTCCTGCTCTTCTTCTGCCTCTTTCTTCAGGAGGTCTACCAATTCCTCTTCACTCAACAGGACTGCAGTGCTTTTGTCACTCCCTTCAGTCACCTCAAAGTCTTCCTTGTTGGCATTAGCATTGTCATCGGAGCTCGATTCCTCATCTTCCTGCTCATGGCTGCTGACCTCAAGTGGGACTAAAGTGGGTAAGATCTGTGGTTTGTTGGCCTCCTCTGTGACAATGTCCTTATTGAGGAGAGAAAAAAATATTCATCATCTTGTGTTTCAAATGCAAGTTTTAAAAATCAGTTTAGAGTCCTGTTGTACCTTTTCTTTGGCTGTGTGTGACGTCTTATGCAATCCACCGTGTTTTCCATGAGGTTTACTTTTTACCTAGATATAATATGGATAATTTATAGTTAACATCCATCCAGTTAACGATAAAGCTGCAATAAACAAGTCACATCTTTTGTTTGGCAGTTATTTTGCTGTAAAGTTTAGTGTAAAATTTAAAAAATGTAAATAGCTTTACTACTCACAGACAAGGCAAATGTTGCTGCCAGTAGGCACAGGAATACCAAACAGGCCCTCATACCTGAAACATTCAAATCAATAGTTTAAACATCAGATACTTGGAAATTAAAATACAATTTGATTACTACATGGGAACAAAAGGCTTAAAGGACATTATAAACTATTAATACATTCTAATCTGACTTCTAACTGGGCACAACACAAGACATGAACTTGGCAAATCCTTCAAAGTCAAAACACATGAGTGCATCTGTATGCTGCCAACACTTTCATGACAAGCAGAGCCGCAGGATTGGCCTCCACTGTCGTCAAGGTTACAGGCCTCTGAGATGCGCCGCTCTCTCTCAAAAGTCACATTCAGAGCTAAAGTAAACATCAGAAGCTACCAGACTGGAAAAAAGTTGACTAAGTCCACAAACTTTTTGTCTCTCTGGACGGAAACAAAACAGACACTACTGGGCCTGTCGAGTGGGACAATAGCTCACTGGTTAGGCCCAATAAACCCCAAATAGGTGTAGACAAGGGGGGTCTGTGTGTATGAAAATTCACCAGAAGTATCATACAATAACAAGGCAATGTCACAAAGAACAAATATTAACTTTAACTTAACTGTAATCATCATAAAAGTGACTTTCACATTATTTATTACAAATTATTTGATCTCTTACAATGATTTGCAAATATGAAATATATGATGATATACAAATTCTACACATCCATCAGTAAGCAACATATTATTTACAGTGCATGAGTAAATCATTGTATAAACACTATATTAATAGCCGCTATCTCTTTATATGCATGAAAATAATTAAGGCATCAATATCAACATTGATATAGAGCATCTTAGTAAAGTTTTGATCATCACAAAAGAGGCTACAGTACAAATAAGCCAGCAGTGGCTGCATACACAACAAGTTCAATTGCAAATTAATTATGGAGCAAAATGTCGCACACAAATTACGCTTCAAATCTCTGGAAAAGTCTGATTTTACCTGAGGCTGGCCGTTTCAAAAGAAGTGAGAATCCCGTACAAACACCAGTATGTGCCTGTGTTGAACCAGCGAAGAGCTCAGACTGTCCACACAAACACACAAAGTTTTTTTGTGCTTTTTTTTACTGGGTCCGTGGTGCCAACACTCAAAGCTTTGGGAGGGTCTCTGGGCTACAGAGGTATAGAGGGAGGGAGAGAAACAGAGAGAGAGAGAGAGAGAGAGAGAGAGAGAGAGATCCTATAATGAACTTTATGTTGGTTGAACAACTAAGATAAGATAAGATAAGATAAGGATATGATACGATACAATATGATACGATACGATACGATACGATACAATACAATGCGATACAATACAATACGATACGATACAATACAATGCGATACAATACAATACAATACGATACGATACAATACAATACAATACAATACAATACGATACGATACGATAAGATAGACTTTATTGATCCCACACCAGGGAAAATTACAGCAACTTTCAATGCACAAGTTAAATAAGAAAATACTCATAGATTAAAAAAAAATAACTTCATACATAAGATGATAAGAAGAATTTGAGACAGATTAATAAATAATAGAATATGAAGTTCAGTATTTAAGCTTGCTTTATTGCTGGTGACTGTGGCTGAAATTTCTGGGAAGCAATTCACCGACACAAAATAAGGCTCTTGAGTCAATCAATTGGTCCTTAAAAGGTTTTTTCATTTTATTCTTGCAAGAGGAACAGTTCTACAAATGCACAAGACAGTCTGCAGAAAATGTTCCGGGTGGGGCAGTCCCATGCTGATTCTTTTACACTTCTAAGGAGTATTCGTCATTATTATGATTTACTTATCTAACTGTAGCAGGTGGCTACAATGGAATGTGTTCATCACTATCAGACCTTGCTAACAAGCTCTGCTGGACCGTGAGAACCAAGGTCAAGTTTATACATAAAAAAAAAAACTACTTCTACAAACAACTTGCGTAAATGAGATAGTGCAAGGTACTGAGTGAAACCAAACAAGACTATAAGGCACACAGTGTTATACTTAAAAAACTTTTTGAATATTACTGAGATCAAACATGGCTATATATGATTATATGCTATATACATTTTCCATTACATGACCTACTTGTATTGTCTGCAATCAGGAATTTAATTCTATGTCTCACGTATAGTATTGAATTTATTGTTTTGTTTCTTCTTCTTTTTAAATTTGTTTTGTTTTATGAATATTTGATTATTATTGTGTTATGTATTTGTTTTGTTTTATGAATATTTGATTATTATTGTGTTATGTGTTGGTCGTTCATGGTGAAGTTTAAAATTCAAATCCAAACTGTGTGTGAAACTTGACACTTGAAACTTGATAGGGCAGAAATGATGCAAACATTAGACCACTAGATGTCAGTCTGTCACAAGTCTGTGTTCCTGAAACCACTAACAAGAGTTAATATTGTTTCATGTTTAACAGCACAGCAGCTAATTTTAGACACTGGTAACTTAATTAATTTCCACCCACTGCTTAGTACAGTAGGAGGAGCTACAATAGTTACATATGTTCACTTTTTAACCATTTTCTCTCATTATAATGGATTACAGCTCATTTGACAGCATTTTCACCTCAAGGACCATTCAGTGATGGGTCTAGAGCTTGATGAGTTTGCCCAGTTGTAATATAAATAGACGTTTTAGACTGAATTCACAATTTATTATGAACACTTGCAGTGTGACAAGTGGGTGGTCTCTGCTGATGATGATCATGTGGTATGCGATGTATGTGCATGATAAAGCACCAGAACAGTTGCTAAATGGATCTTGAGTTTGTTTCTCAGCTACTGTGAACTTTACGTTTAGTAATATCAGAATATATACTCATACTAGTGATATTTATTTTTACAGCAAATGTATCATCATCAGCAAATTTAGAAGCACTTTTACTGAAGAAAAGTACCAAGTAAAAAAGTACAAGTCCTGCCTTTGAAATTTAAGTACAAAAGCAAAATGTACTTAAAAGTATCAATAGTAAATATACTTATTTTTCAGAATGTCTACAGAATAACAATTACAGAATAATATCATGTTACTGGGTTATCATTTTTGATGCATTAATTTGATAGTCTACCTACAGATAACTCAGTATTTGAAACATTTCAACTGTTTCTGTAGGTGTTTAACAGATTATCTATAGATTATGTGACAATTCATGAACATAATCTAATCAATATGAGAAAACAGCTGTTGAATCTCAATTAATAAGCTGTTTAAATATTAGAAATGTTATAGGAAGACGAGGTGTTATCCCGTATCTTTCTTTCTTGTTCTTTTAATGTGGCTGGTAACTACCAGCATGTTGGTTATATTCTGTATTATTCATGTGAATCTGCAAAGTAACTTCAAAAGTAGTAACTAAAGCTATAATTTAAATGTAGAGGAGTAAAATGTACAGCCATTTCCCTCTGAAATGTGGTGGAGTCGAAGTAGAAAGTGGGATAAAATGGAAATATCTAAGTAAGATATATCAAAATTGTACTCAAGTAGTTGAGTAAAGTTTACTTATTTACACCACTGCCTACAGCTGAGGGCGCTACACTTGAAGGTCAGTGTCCTACAGGTTACTGTTTCTCCTCGATTAGATAAAAATCCACAACTGGCCTAGAAAATCTGCAGATTCCTCAGTCCTGCCTGTCCTGCTGTAGATGTAAAGAAAGAAAATGAAAAACCTTCATGCATCAGATGAGTGACAGAAATACACCATAAAAACTTAAGTAACCTTAAGGGCAGATGTTGTTGACTGACTGTTGGCCTGCGTGCCACAACAAGCATCAATCATCCTCCCCTTCTAAAGCAGGACCTTACAACAACTGGTAGCTGTGGTTTTGGCGAACAGCTCCAGACTGGTGAACATCCAGTCTAATTACATGTTTCTTTTGCACGGCTGAAATCCCAAATGAGGTTAAACAAGGAATTCTGTAATCTTATTTTAGACCCGACCATATATGGACATCCCGGAAACAATTATGGTCCTCAGGGAGGAAATATAGAAGTCTTAATTTAGGCTTTCTACTGTACATGCCCTCTTTCCAAGAACAAGTTCTATTTTCCAATAACATCATGTAACACTGAGGAAAATATGTATTGAAACATGATTTTTGTGTTGTTCTAAGTCTATCATTAGTGTTTTTAGCCTTAATGTGAATGTATGAAACTTGTTAAGTGAAGTTGTCACATGTTTAAACCTCCTTTTTAAGACTTATATGCATATATATATTTCACTTTGTCTGTAGATGTTTAAATGATCTATGCAGTGACAATTCATGAATATATCCTAACCAAGATGGTTTTTGTGCCTAGATGTACCCAAACTTTAACCAGAGTGGGGTAATATGAGAAAATCAGATACTGAATCTCAATTATTAGGATGTAAAAATGTATTCTCTGCATGTGCATAATCAGAATAATGTTTTATGGAAAGAGAAGTTACTTTTTTCCATTTTTCATTGTCCAGAGAAGCCCTTTGAATCTACCCTTGAGCGAGTCACTACCTGCTCCTTGTAATAAATAATTAGACAACAGTAAAGCTCCAACTATTAGGAGACTAGATAGTAACGAAGAGAAAAAAAAAAAAGAGCACCCATTCACCGGAAACAGGCATGACCCCGTCTGGCCCTCCTTTCCTCTGTGAGTGGGTGAGTTTGTTTTTTCACCAAGCCACAAACCCTATGGTTTAGTATGCTGAACTATATTTCACTGTAGACTTGAGAGGGGGTGGAGGGAATGGAGTGACTGAATGAAACAACTCTGTGGTGTGTGTGTATGCAATCATTATCGTGTCAGGATGTGTTTGTGTCGAGCTCTCCGGAAAAAAAAAAAAAAAAAAAAATACACCTTGGCGTGTCGGCAGCACAGACACATCCGGAAGGAAGTGATGCAATCATTTCACTTAAGGTTACTTATATACAGTCGTCCGAGAGTTTCCTACAGCATATCCACACATGAGGCTTTTACTGACTCAACTGCCAGCTCCCATCTGAGGATCAGAATATACATCAGCTTCTTCTGTTTGCTGCCACATCTACTGAACAAGGATCCTTGAGACAGCATTTCTCACACAAGCTCTGAATATAACAGATAAAAAGGTAACTGATTTTTTATTTATTTTACTTTTTCTTGCATGTAATCTGACTACATAGGGATTGGTTGCACTTAGTTTACATTAGTGAAGTTAAAGTTTTTAACCTTTTCTTTACATGTTCAGCAGTTTGAGTGCAACATAAATCACAGACAACTAAACGCACTCTCTCAACCTTTTTTTGCATTTTTTTATTCATTTATTTATCATTTTGTGGCTTTATGTTTCTTGAGGGACAAACTATGTTTAATTGAATTTAATCAAATTAGTAACAATATAAAACGCACACTTGTATGTCTGTTACAGAATGAAGGCTATCATCATTGTAACATTTTGCCTGATTGGAGCAGTTTTTGCCAACCCAGTAAGTACAAAACTCAGATCATTCAGCTCTTAAGACAGACTTTTAAATGTACATTATGCAATTTAACATGCATTTAACAAAGCTTGCTTCTATAGATGTACTTACATCATATACTAATTGTTTATTTCCCTGAATAAACTCCATCCTAAACAGCATCAGGTTTTATGTTGATATGCTGTACATTTTGTAATAGTGTCCAATCACTTTATGTGAATCCGTGTTGATCTTTTGCACTTTAAGAAATCTAGAAACTAGAAATGAAACTTGTTCTAGTTATTTTTCTTAATCATGACCCTGTGACTTCTTTCTGACAGATTTTTTACAATGCCGTTTTGGAAACAAGTGAGCTCGATCCAAACACGGTGAGTGCTGACTGAAATCAGTCCTCCCTTCAAACTTTATCACATTTGACTCTTCTACAGCGCAATAACCCGACACTGTTTACACATTAATCATTTGACTGCAGACAATAGGTGTGGTTAGAAGAAGATTCTCCAGATCTCAAGACTAGTTCATAGACTATTGTTCACTATACTGTTTGTCTGGACACTTTGTGTAGCAATCGCTTGCCTGGGCGATAGTTGACATGAACGGATCTTAAATGAATGTGATGATTGTTAGTGGTTGCACTCATAAGGTATAATTAAATATTTTGTGGTTTGTGCTTACTTTGTTTTTCTTTTCCAGACTGAAAGTTTGTCTGTTTCACAATCATCTGAAAATGACACCTCAGAGATTCAGGTAATGCATATATTTCTTCACATAATTAGAAAATTATTATTTTCAGTTGCAGACGACTTTTTGAATCTTTTTTGGTTGTTGGTTTCACCTAAATGTGTGTGTATTCCTGTTTCTGTTGCAGAGCTCTGAAGAAACTACCTCAAGTCAAGTAAGTCATTTTGATTTGTTAGTCTTTCTGCACGACTCAAGAAGACACGTACAACCATTCATGAAGATGTGTTGTAAACATCTGAATTAACCTTATTAAATTGTCTCTTTTCAGAGTCTGAGCTCAGAGTCAGAATCGTCGGAAGAAACATCAGAGGACACGGTGGGTTGTGTCACTCTTTTTGAACTTTATTGCCATCAATAAACTACATAAAACATGTCAATATGGGTACAACTCTAATAATAAATGTAATGCTGACTTTTCACTTTTGCAGAAATATGCATTGTTTTCTAAAAGTGTGTTTTTCTTCCCCCACAAACAGACTTCAGAGGAGAGTGACAGTCAATCAGATGAGGACAATGAGGTAAGACCATTTAGATCTATGGTATTTGATCAAACCTATATTTAATATACAATGTGTGATTCAACATCCTCCTAGTCTCCACTTGGCTCATATTATTCACTCTTTTCCCACAGTCAAACTCTATGGAAGAAACCAGAGATGACAGCATGGGAAGTGAGGAGAATGTTCGAAAGGTGAGACAAACATTTTGCACCCTCACCTGGTTTCTAAACTCTGTCCTGCTTAAGTTGAGATGAAAGCTGAGTGCTCTGCTTCTTCTCCGCAACAGAGTTTTGTTCAAGAGTTTGCAAGTGTCATCAAAGTCCACAGTGCAGAGGATAACAGCACAGAGGTCCAGGACAAACAGCCCACCTCCACCAGCACTTCTGTCAAACAAGGGACGACCACTACTCAGGGTCAAACAAACCAACCACTGGTGGACAATCCCACCGACAGCAGTGAGAGCACCAGCGACAGCGCAGACGCCAGTGACATTACAGCTGTTACAGCTGCAAACAGTGACAGCAGTCAGAGCACCAGCAGTGAAAGCAACGAGACCAGTGAGACCAGTGACAGCAGTGACAGCAGTGATGAAACCAGCCAAAGCACAGAGAGTAATGCCAGTGACAGCACTGAGCTGAATCAGCTCAAAGCCTGTGTGAATGGCACTCAGAGCTGTGAAAGCGAAGAGGACTTCTTCCAGGAGATAGGAGACGATGCTCATTTCTCAGTAGACAACCTGATGGTGCCAGACGAGGAAGAAAGGGAGTTATTTCTAAGGAGATGATGACATGTGCACCTCTATTGTGTTTGCCACTGTGAACTATAACACCATTAGATCTGCCTGAAAAACTCAGGATGACACATTTACTCTTGCCCATAGCTTCTGAATGTTTATGTTGGCTTCATGTTACCTGTTGGTTTGTGTGTGTGATTATTATTGTGATGATATGATATAGCCTTAAAGCATTTACTTTTACTGTTACTGTTTTGATAATAATAAACAAATAATATAACCATGGTATTTGGGTGCTTGCATGCTTTCATATATGAAACTTTGCATTTCTACAAGTACTTTTTATAGATAAATATTGCACATGTTACTCCCCTGCATTTATTTATACGAGTAGTTACTATTATGTAGAGTACAATTATTAAATCAAATCTGTTAAAAAGACATTCATGATCTCCAGCAATAACAACTACGCATTTATATATATATGGATATATTTGCCCAGATCTCGTATGGCCGGTTAGCTCAGTTGGTTAGAGCGTGGTGCTAATAACGCCAAGGTCGCGGGTTCGATCCCCGTACGGGCCATTAGTTGTTTTCTTAACTGGTGTATTTATTCTCTTGTTAGATAATGATTTAGTCTCACTTAACAACGTATCATTAACTTCTTTACAGAGAGACGGGATGTCAAAGCTCAAATCCCAGAGTTTAGTTTATGTAACACTGCTTACATTTTTATATATGGACACTAGATGGCGACAGTTCTTGCTGTCCATGCAAACCCTCACTTGTGTTTTCACTTATTCGGTAAACCTCTGCTCAATTTTAAAGTAAGCAGAATTATCCTGGGAATTAACCATCCTAGTTGGTACAACAAAACTAACCAGGGAGTGAGAGAGAGGTCAATCAAGCACTGCAACCCACGCAGTCCAGAGAAGAAGCCAGCAAGTAATAATGATGTAAGTGTGTGGGTGGACTATGGGTGTACGGGGAGTACTACCTTTTCCTCTTTGTAATATTTCAGACAGATCCAAGGTCTGTAAAACTTCAGCAGGTGGCAAACCAGCGATCATTAAGTAATTCAGTAATAACATGAGGCGCTATGTCACCTTGTCTAAACACTCCAACATTTCTAAATCCTAATACAGAGCCGATTTAAGATGGCTAATCCTCAAAGTATCCCACTCAATATTCAGTTTCCAGGCTTACGTCATGCTAAAAATAATTCCAAACCTAATTACACAAGTTTTATATTCGCCACCTGCAACTCCTGCTTTTAAAAGGGTATGATTGTGAAACTCTTGAGACATAAAATCTGGTGTTTTTACAGCTTAATTTGAAACTAACTGTTATATTTATGTTACTGTACTTGGAATCTCACAGACAACCGCAACAAATTTTAAATGTAGTGCAATAATTGTGTTCGTAGAAAACATTTATTGCAACATATTAAATGTGGGACAAACTTAATCCAAAATCTTAAGTGACATGAATCTTTACAGTGACTTTTACATTGTGTTCTGGTCACATTATTACAGTCGTTTGAACTGAAACAAGATTTATAAAACTATAAATCTGAATTAGCAGGCAAAAATAATGTGCTGATAACATAATGCTGATAAACATAACAATGTGTTATTATGTGCTGAACCCATAAGCATCTTTTATCCTCTTTCAGGTCACCTTCTCATCTGGGAAAGTGAGACTTCAGGTGTTCCTTCAGAGCCGGTATAGTGGGAATCTCACTGTGACACACGTGACAGCGGAGAGGTAGTTTCAGCAACTCACTGGTTCCTTCTTTGACCGTGACTTTTCCATCTGTTTCAAGCATCTGAATGACATCTGCAGATAACAGAAAAAAAGTTGCAAAACTGTGGAACTTCAAGTTCATAAAATACGTCACAACAAACTTACCGTGAGAGTCCATTAAATAGTCAGTTGTGAAGGAGTTCCAGTGCTTTTTATTCTTCAAACAAGGAGAGTCAAAGTCTTGGCTGATCACATGGAGGTGTAAATGACTGCAAAAGAGAATATACACAAAATGTGTTAATTTCTTTGAGTGTCAACAAGAAATACACTTTTTCAACTTGTAATTCATTCAAACATTAAAACACAAATTTAAAAAAGGACATAAATCATTTACTTTAAAAGGAAAATACATAGAATATACATTTATTTTGTTACATATAAAAGTTTTTAACGTTTATTCCAGTATTAATTCTGAACACTCAAACAGTGATTACAAACCTCAAACTGGGGATAGCATGGTACCCCATGCGGAAGCGTAGCCGGCTTGCATCTGGACACTGCTGAACCATCTGCTCACCGACCCGTTGCATGTGTTTCATCAGCTTGCAGTGCTCCTCGCGTAAGGCCTTCAGACTGGAAATGGACTGCCATGGGAGGACCAGCCAGTGGTAGCGAGCTTTGGGGTATTTATCTTTGATTACTACGACTTTGTCATCCTTGTAAACCTTGAAAACAAGAGATTTTGTAACTTTTTTCTGTCAGAATTAACAATAAAGTTATGCAGTCACAAATCCAGCCAGGAGCCAGATCAGTAAGCATCACACCAACTGTAATACCTGCATCTTCGGGTCTTGCATTGAGCCCTTCAGACCTTGGCTCCAATGTCCGAAACCTTCCTGCAACAAATTTAAAGTAACATGTTTTTTGGAAAATATTACGACACTCACATGGACATTATAAAAACAACATGGTAAACACATGCACATCCGCAACCATTCTCCTCTTACACTGTTTTTTGTGGCTTCTCCTTTGCTGGCTGACACTGACTCCTTTTCTGTCTCTTTGACTGCTTTCACACTCTGAGCCTCTTTGTGGCCCTTTCTGTCACCTGAAGACGACTCTCGTGGTCTTTTGGTGCCCCCTTGGTCCCCGGTGGGATCCTCCTTGAACTGTACAGTGTACTGGTAGAGCTGGTTAACAATATGAAGCCGCTGTCCGGGCTTCATTTTGACCTCATTGTCCTTTCCCACCACCACGGAGTCTACGGAGGTGGGGTTCAAACCCAGCTTTGAAATAGAGACACACAGAGCACAGAGTGGTAAATAACCAGTAGTGGGAGCTTTTAGTCATTTCTGCAGGCAGGCTAAAGAGAAGCGACTTTCTTACCTGTTTAACTTTGACATAACCTTTGTTGCATTCCGCTTTCAGCTGAACTGGTTGAGAAGGGATAACATTTGCACAAGTTAAAGATAAAGATTTTTTTACTTTTACAGTAAATATATATGAACATGAAAAAAATAAAGAGTCAATGACAATTATTTAAACATTATACAGAATAAAATAAACCATGGGAATTGGTCATTTAAACCAATTACTATAATTGTTACAGACAGATAAGGTATTTAGACATTTTTGTTAACAGAGGATGGTATCTGACTACTTTTAAAGTGAAAATAGTTAATCTGATTTAATCTATTTTTATAGATTTGGGCTATTATTAAAAAAAACGATTATTACATTATGGTGGGTGCTGCTGTTGTACAGGAGTGTATTATATCTAAAAGGTGTTTCCAATATTATAGCCCTCTCATGTATATGAATGAATGGATATATGAGTCCAGTTTAACACTTCTGCAAACTACAACCTCAATGATAAAACATAATGGTTAAATGAATAACTCTCTGACTGTGTTACACATTATAAGCTTCATAAAAATAGAATTTATGGTAAAGTAATTGTTTTGGGTCACACTAGATTGTACCTAATGATTGACCAGTGAACATTAAATACAATAATTATATATTAACTGTAAAGTGTGATTTTAAAATTACAACCAAGTCAAAAGTAGCAGTATCTTTACACATAGTTCATTATTTTGTGGGGTTTATTCCCACAACAACAAAGATCTAATTTATAGTCATTTCTTTCTGTACTCTTGTAGCAACCGATAATGTAATAAAGTCCAATAATGTAATAATTTTGGCTATTTTAAATGTAATAAAACCAATAATGTAATAACTTAGATGAAAACGTTATTAACAAGTTTGTAGGACAAATATTGTTGTTTTCTATCTATCATTCACTATCATATATGCTTTGACAACACAATTAACATAACATTTACTTTAACATTTACATGCAAACTTTTATTACACTGTATTTTTTTTTATTTTTTTTTTGCTCAGGCAGTCAGTGCATCAAACAGGCGTGCATGTTTATGTTACCTTGCTGTCTTGAGCATTTCTTGTCTTTAATGGTCGTTTCTGGACCTCGACCCAGGATAACAGCCTGCAGGTGAGGCAGTCTGATGGGTTTATGATTGCCCTCCTCGCTGATGAGCCAGCACAGCGGCATTTTATCATTTCTTTATCATTTATCAGTTTCTATTTCAACACAAAGCTGCAAAACTGACGCACGTAGGAGACAGCCCATGCGCGTGCTGTGTGGCGCAGGAAAAAGACATCACTAGTGATGTGTCAGTCGTGAACGAGCCGGTTCAAAGAGCCGGCTCGTTTTTTAAGTGAACGATGGGAGCCGGCTCAAATCTACGAGCAGGTTATTTTTATTTTTAATTTTTAATTTGTTTTGTTTTGTAAAGTAATGCACTGCACTACCGGTGCTCCATGCATGCAGTGACTGAATGTCATGTGTGTGCTGTGCATTCAACAGTCAATCAGTAGCTGTCCTTTTTTGAAATTGTGTGAATTTCTTTTAAATAAAAATGTATGTATGTATGACCATTTAGGGCTTCCGTACATGGTCACATTAAATGAATTAAATGAAATTGTAAAAAAACAAAAAAACAAACATCCGGGCTACAGAGCTGTTCTTTAGTTGTGATGTGACCAGGATTACAGAGAGGCACTTTGGCTGCAGACCTCCACTGTCAGGCACGGAAGTGATGACGTTTTTTGGGGGGTGGGGAGGTGGAGAAGACATTTTGAGAGGGTCATTTTCATAGACGTATATACATAGACACCTCATTGAGCAGGTTGGTCTGTTGCTGCGTTACGTTAACGTGTCCGCCATATTGGATGTGGCAGACTAATACAAGGAAATGGACTGAACTTCATAAAGCGCCTTTCTACAAAGTGCTTTAAGTTAATGCCTCTTATACACCCAATCACACACACACTAATATATCTGGGAAACAAATAGTGTCTATAATAACCAGATCCTGAAATGTAGATGTGACATGAGGGTTTTCTGAATAAAGAGCACTAACGTTTATATTTAACAGATTTTGATTAATCGTTTTTATATTCACATGATGAACATATACATATGTATACATATGTATATATGTTGTGTTTACATACATACACACACACACACACACACACATTATATATTATTATGTGTGTGTGTGTGGTGTGGTGGGTGTATGTAGTGTGTGTGTGTGTGTTATAATATATATATATATATATATATATATTATATATATATATATATATTTATATATATATTATTATATATATATATATATATATCTTATGAGATGTTGCTTTGAATATCTATAATATCTATATATGAGTAATAGCTTAAGGGAAATGTGCACTGACAAAACAAACGTTCACTATAAAAACAATATATAGAATAGACGGGGAATTGAAAGATTTTATGTCATTGTTTACTAATTCATTCATTTGTGAGGAAAACGATTCAACCGGAAATGCATTCACGAATTCGCGATTTTATTTTGAAATGCATCCCTTGCATTACACCAGAAATTACACATACAAATCATAAGTCAGAACAATTTGACTTATGACGAAATCTGGCTGAATTATTAAAGGTATAAGTGGTAAAAAAAATGAAGAGCCCGAAAGATCCGACTCTTTTTGGTGAGTCAAATGAACTGACTCCCTAAAAAGATCCGGACTCCCCATGGATCAGATGGTAGAGACGCGGGCGGCTGAGAAGCTTCTGGAAGAGTCTCTGTGAACTGAGGCGAGCTGTGTCAGGATACTACACACAATCACATAAGGTAGGAAACCCACATTTTAAGACCTCGTGTTTTGTTTGTACCAGTGTCACGTTTTAGTTTTTTTAAGTTTTTAACACGAGAAAAAAAAAAAAAAAGGCCAGCTAACGTGTTAGCATTAGCTGTGCTAACGATAAGTAAAGGCCTGTTATAAACCCTGTGGACAGTAACAGGTAGTTTTATTATAATTACATTCATTAACACTCCTTTAAACCCAAGAACAGACATATTAATATATGTAAAAGGCTTTAATGTGAGAGCAAATTAAACCAAAACAACCGTGACGTGTGAAAAACAACAAGTTACAACACATGTCAGACTGGGCCCACGTTTAAAAACTTAATAAATAGTTAATTACAATAATTATATATTACCTGTATCTTCTGTTCATGAAGTGTAAACCCAGTTTTTAAAATTACAACCAAGTCAAAAGTAGCAGTATCTTTACACATGGTTCATTATTTTCTGGGGTTTATTCCCACAACAACAAAGATCTGATTTATAGTCATTAATAAAGTCAATAATAATAAGTAATAAAGTCCAATCATGTAATAACAGATGAAAAAAATCTTAACATTATTGTTTTCTATCTATCATTCATCTTATGTCATCTTGTATATTTGCTTTGACAACACAATTCACATCAACATGAGTTTTATATCATGGTGGGATGTAATATACATAAATATGATGTACTTGTAATTCACTTGTGTAATAATATTTTAGATAGATAGATAGATGACTTTATAAATTAGGTTGTCATAGCAGCCCATATTTGAATACAATCAAAAATAAAAACACAGAATGGGACAAGGACACTTTGAAAATACACAAGATAAATAATAATAATAATAATATAATAATAATACATTTTATTTCCTTTCTGTCACCCAAGGACACCTCGCAATAAATGAGAGTAGACAGCAAATAACAGAAACAAACAAAAAAAATCATAAAAGTATCAAATTACAAGAATACAACATTAAAAACAGGTTAGAATAGGACAGCGCAACAGTTTTAAGTGCAGACTTGAATTGAATAGGTGCAGTTTGAAGATAACTGATGATATATTGGTAAAGTTATTGTTAATAATAGTATATAATAAAAATTATTTATCCCAAGCTGGGAAATGACACACATTACACACAGTGACAACATAAGAATAAAAATATAAAAAGCTAAACTATACATAATAAAATATCAAAATGGCAATAGTAAATAAAATACATTGTATAAAAGTATATACAGCAAATTGGCAGTGTTGATTTAAAGTGTATAATAGAGTGTGTGATTGTTAATATTAGTTTTACCTTGACAACGTTAAGATGCTCGTTGATGGTAATGAACTGGTAATGAACTGGGAATAAGAAATGTTTAATAAGTGTAACACTAACAGTGATGTCATTTTGCATAATGATTGAAATCTGAGAAATAAAACATAGCTATTACCAAAAAAAACAAAACAAAAACACATACTTGCAATCTTAATATTTTATTCTATAGCCACACTTGCACACTTTTCAGTTTCAATTCTCTGTCGGCGTGTTAACAAGGAGGGCAGGGCAAGGAGAGATTATTTGCTCTATAATTTACATACTAAGGAGAGAACGTCACCCTCCCTCAACCTGATGTTTGTTAGCCCTAAAGACTCTGACATGAACGCACACCTGCAGCGATGAGTTCACCTGGAACTACCGGAACCGCAAGAAAAGTCTCTCTGCTGCCACGTCTCAGCATTAACTAAGAGAAACAGAGCGAGGCGCACCAGGTGAACTCACTGAAAGACACAAATATAATAATTTAAACGACACGACCTGGCTTCATAGAGTGGTCTTCTATATTGGCAACACGTCCATGTATACATGTATACACAGCACATGACCCTCATCCCTGCTTTAAAGTCATAGCCGAGTGAGACCGACGTTGTTCTCAGACATTAAGTTCCAAGTTTAGGCTTGTGATGATGCATTTCTGTTTAAAGAATTTAACGCAAGTAATTTGGCCTGCGTCATATTGTGAAATGTTTTATCGTTTGCTTTCTTTACTAAGCCAGAGAGCACGTCTAAATCCAGCCTGTTTTTTTAAGCTTATGCAATGCCTCATGCTGGATTTAGACACATAAAAGCTCTTGTCACCATGACGCTGATTCTTATTCAGGTTTGATTTGATTAAAAGTCTCACCGTGGTGTTTTTTTAGGTTTTAGAGGCTGAACTGAATATTGAAGTGCTTATTATGTCCAACTTTTCTTTGACCATTAAAGGCAAACATGGTCAAGGAAACAGGCTTCTACGACACGTTGGGTGTGAAACCTAACGCTACTCCCGATGAGCTGAAACGGGCCTATCGCAAACTAGCTTTGAAATATCACCCTGACAAAAATCCTACAGAAGGAGAGAAGGTAAGGACCTTTTTTTGTTATTACACATGTCTGAGTTAACAAATGAAATAATGTAATAGGTCGTATTAAAGTCATATTAGAATATTTTGCACACAGTGTCAAAGAGTTAAATATGTTTTTAAGCTGCTGTATATTCCCGGAAATGTTTTTTTTTTTGGCCTTTCTCAAAGAAGTTTGTCTTTTTGTTTTCTCTCTTTGTAGTTCAAACAGATCTCACAGGCGTACGAGGTGTTGTCCGATGCCAAGAAGAGGGAGCTATACGACCGTGGAGGTGAAAAGGCTATAAAGGAAGGAGGGACCGGTGGCGGTGGAGGTGGGAGCTTTGCATCGCCGATGGACATCTTCGACCTGTTTTTTGGCGGGGGAAGTCGGATGCACAGAGAGCGAAAAGGTACAAATATTCCGAGAAATAATCTCTGAGCTGGGTAATACAGGTTTTAAAGGTTTGAGATCCACAAAGCAAGAGCCAGTGCGAGTTCTGTTGAGGAAGAAGTTGCAGTATTCAACACTTTTATTTTTTTTATTACTGATTAATAAGCGTTTTGTGTGTCTGTATTTCTCTGAGCATCAGCCCAAACCAAAAAAGATTCAGGGTAATATAAGACCAAGAAAAGCAACACGTTCTCGTATTCATCAAATGTTTAGGCATCGAATAATCGATGTACTGCAGGCCGCAATATTCGCTCACTGCAGATATCAAATCGGCAAATGTGTCAGACAAGAAAAGTACAAAAATGTGAAAGATCCCTCACTCTTCATCTGTAAATCTTTACATTTCTTGGTTGCAGTTGCAGTCAAAAAGGAATTTAAGGCGATGTTGCTTTTTTTTAACGGAATGAAATTTGCTCACGCTGTAATAAATCTTCTTCTCATTCGTCCTGCAGTTTGTGTTAGCGAGCAATCGTACGATATGCCAAAATACAGACAGACGAGCATGGCAAACGTTTGAGAGAGAAGAAGTCTTAACTGGCTGCACGTCAGCTGTCTTATTTGTGACTTTGCAGTTTGGCTACAAAAGGAGAACTATTCTGAGCTTCAAATAACAAATAGACATACAGTTGCCCTCCGTCTATATCATTTATTTGTAACAGCAGAAGTTCAGGCTTGTTTATTTAAACGTGTGTAATACAAAAAGAAACTGATATTAAGCGAACAAACACAAGGCTTGTGTATTAATGAGACTCGATCAATTGCTGAAATCTGTTCTTTGTCTCGCCCCAGGGAAGAACATCGTTCATCAGATTTCAGTGACACTGGAAGATCTTTATAACGGAGCCACAAGAAAGCTCGCTCTACAGAAGAATACTGTTTGTGAGAGATGTGAAGGTACGTCTTGAAATGCGAGTCATTTATTCACATGCTCTTGTTAGCAGTCGTCAGTGGACTTGTTAAGTAATCCAAGCAGGCTTTTCACGCACATGCAGGCCATGAAAAGGCCCCTTTGTCCAACAGCAAAACAAATGTAATCCAGTCCTTTCTCCTGCAGTTTTATATAAGAAGCCAAAACTAAAACAGAAATAGTCATCATCTTTGTTATGCAGCGTGCTGACCGTTTATTTTTTCTTGCCAGGTCGTGGGAGTCGGAAAGGAGCTGCGCAGATGTGCATGACGTGCCATGGCACGGGCATGCAGGTCCGCATGCATCAGCTAGTACCAGGTATGGTCCAGCAAGTGTCCACAGTGTGCCACAGCTGTCAGGGCCAAGGACAGAGAATCAGCCACAAGGACCGCTGCAAAGCGTGCGGGGGTCGAAAGATCATGCGCCAGAAGAAGATTTTGGAGGTCCACGTCGACAAAGGTGAGAGTGGAGAGAGAGTTTATCCAGATCGACCCTGAAAAGCAAAATGCTGCACATACGTGACCCGTTCTCTTAACTGCCACAGGCATGAGAGACGGCCAGAAGATCGTTTTCCATGGAGAGGGGGACCAGGAGCCGGGGATCGAGCCAGGTGACATCATCATCGTGTTGGACCAACGAGAACATTCACATTTCACCAGGTAATATAGTCTCTGTTGTCAGTTATGTTTTGTTCCTGATGTAGAAGGAGTCATGACATGATTTCCAATAAAAGGAAAACAATGTGTATGTGTGTTATTGAATACACAAAGTAGAATTACCGTTTCTGGCCACTAGATGTCAGTAAAAATCTACATTATCGCTCAAAGCCGGTTTGACTTTGCACTCTGTTTGCAGTGAAAGATGATCCAATTTGAATTAGACTAATTGTATTTTTTTAAAATCTGAACACTTTTGAAATGAGGTAATACTCAATTTGGGTCATTTTTGGATAATATTTAAGTTTGTTTGTTTGTTTTGTTCAACTTCTTCTTGTCTTGTCATCAGAAAAGGAGAAGACCTGGTCATGTCAATGGAGCTGCAGCTGGTTGAGGCTCTGTGTGGTTTCAAGAAGCCTGTTAAGACACTGGACAACAGAACTCTCCTCATCACCTCACATCCAGGTAAACCAAATCACTGCATGCACAGCCGCCCCTTTAAATGCCAGATGTTCAGTTAGACTTGATGCCTGTCAGAGTTCTTTTTAGTGTTTTCTTCTACTATTATCACTATATTGAATTACGCCCAAAACAGTTAAATTATTTACACGTCTTTGGTTTTAAAAAATGTTTAAAAGACAAATATTTAGAACAAATAAATGAAATTTATGTTTGGCAGCAGCATTGTGAAGCTTCATTTATTACCCGATAAAAAGATGTATAAAGAGTTTTTTTTTTGGTTTTTCATCATGTCTAAGGTTACCTGTGTATTTTTTTTCCCACAGGGGAACTGATCAAACCTGGTGACACAAAGTGCGTCTTGAATGAAGGCATGCCTATGCATCGCAGGCCGTTTGAGAAGGGACGACTTATCATTCACTTCTCGGTAAATACGTTTTAAATACTATCTTCTTCTTTTAGATTTAACCTTATCTTACACGTGCTTTCTTGCTTTGTGCTTGTCTGTATCACCCCCCTCGCATAAACATGCACAGGTTGCCCTTTCATTAATGCACTTCTGTGCTGTTCTCTGTCAGATTCTTTGTCTTGTTAAGTCGCCTGTTACATGCTGCCGAAACAAAACGGAGAAGTCATCGTTGTTTATGGTCGTTTTTCCTTTTTAGGTGGTTTTCCCACAGGCCAACTTCCTCCCTCAGCAGAGGCTGAAGGAACTGGAGCGCTACCTCCCAGAAAAGCTGGACGCAGAGCAGCCGGAGAGTATGGACGATGACCTCTACATCTACGCCGACCTGGAGGACTGTGACTTTGAGAACCGAAAAAGACACAACCATCAGTACTACTACATGGACGAAGACGACTGCAGCGGAGGTGTTCAGTGCCAGACGTCTTAAATAACAACTGACCTGTCCTCACGCCAGAAGCCCAAACCCTCATCTCTAAAGCAAAGCACCTTTTTGCACTTTTTATTTAATTACTTCTCTTAACTCTCTTACGTGTTGTTGTTTTTTTTTTTTTTTTTTTTTTGTTTCTTTCCAGCCGAATCATGAAACTGTGTCCCAACACCCTCCTGATTTATTATAGTACTTTTTCTATGGAAAGCTTCGATCAGGGTGAATGGGATTCTTTTTCATCACTGGGGCCTTTTTTTATTTTTATTTTTAAATTTTTTCCCAGTCACACTGTGATTAGAGACGAGGGCTGGTATAAAAGAGGCTTCAGAGACTGCCTGCTTTACATCCAGTTACACTAAAATGGATGCCAACATTAATATGAAAATAACCTTTTTTCTTTTTTTTTTATAGTGTTACTAAATCGGTTGTTGTCGTGAACCACTTGTTGATGACTTGTTCAATAATGTTGTATGTGTGTGAACGCCCGGTCTTCAGATGGTGGTGGAGAGGGATGCGCATTGAGACTTGAGTTAAAGCGTTTATGCTGTTTTACCCTTTCAAGGGCTATTTTCTAGACATTTGTAAACAATCTTGAAAATGTGACGAGAAGACGTGAGTCGAGGGTAAAGGTGATAATAATTCAAGCGTGGCGGTTCAAGGTTCAAGCCACTCAGTAGTAGATCATTGAGACTAATATTTAAATTTTGTTTAATATTTTTATTTTTAAGATACAATCAGATGTTTTAGATGTGTATACAGTTTGTTATGAGCCAAACACACTATGTCTGCAGTTCAGTGGCAGGGTGGGTGTTCAGAAGCAAAAGGTAAGAAGGTATGAGTAAGAAGTCACTTTATTTTTAAAAACAAATCAAGGGGGTTTCCAAGACTTTAACTCAGACTCATGTATGCATATTTTATCGTGATTATATGTTCCAGATTTTATGTAGTTTTCCCTTAAAGATATCCAGATCCACCTGTTTTTATGTGACACGACCCTAATCCCTCGATGGCAAGTGTTTTCCTTCTCTTTCTAAAGGTGCCAAGCTGCATCCGAGTTGTACAAAAAAAAAAAGAGTGGCTAATGTCTGTTAGTTGAATATTCTCGAGAGTTACACATATGGGATTTAAAAAATCGTTATTCAAGACTGGAATTTCAACAAGCTTATTAAGTGTGTCTCGTCTTAATTCTCCTCCCGAGTTGTAAATTGCCAAATGGGTCGGTGGGAGCTTATGGAGGGACTTTAAAAATCGGCACACCTGATACCTCAATGAAGTGTCTGCCTGTTCGAAAGCCTTATCAGAACTTGACTGAAGCTGCGCGATAATGCAAATGTCTTTCGGTGGTGACTTTGCCTTGGATAAGTTAAAAAAAACACAAAAAAAACAACTATGCTCGCCAGAAGGGAGATTCCTTCGACAGTTTCACGGTTGTTCTTGAAGCAGATGCAAATTTATGAGTACTCATAACATCAGGGGAAATCGACTCAAAGTTTAACTCAAATAAGTGTCGTCAAGTTCTTAATTTTACTGTATGCTTGTTAAGACCAATGATCTACTTGTTTATGCACATGTTTTCTAATAAAATTCAGTTTGATGGTCTCTCTAAAAATGTGGTTATTACTGTGTGTGAGGAATATTTATTTTCATGTTTTAAGTTTTTAGTTTTACCTATTCCTGATGATGGGTAAGTTAAAAAAAACTAAAACTTGCAACTGCAACAGTTTTTCGATCAATTTTCAATCTTTATTTTCTAAGATGTTAGAGAAAAAAAATGCTATTATTGTAAAATATTGGCCGCGTGTCCTTTTTCTGCTGACTCTCACAGAGCCGTGTCACAGAACATTGGACAAATAATCAACGCTAGAGCTGAAACAATAAATGATCATTTAAGCAATTCATATTTAAGCGTAGCTGTCAAACACACCCCAGCCTCTTAAAGTGAATGTTTACTGTCTCCTTTTATTAGATTAGAGGTGTAAGTACATTAGATTCAACTTTATTGTCACTGCACAGAGTACTGAGGCAGCCAGATACAGTTTAGCATCTAATCAAAATCTAAAAAGCATTAAAGTGCTCTCATTAAACTGAGTAATATATATAGTGGTAATAATAACAGTGAGGGTAGGATATGAATATGTTAAGATGTTCACAGTATAAATATGTGTAGTATTTACAATGGGCAGTGCAGATGTATCCAAATACTAAGACGTTATATCCAGAATGATATGATATGAATACACAATACGTCAGGTATTTACAGTGTGTATGAGTATGTGTGAGCATATACAGTAGAGTTGAGTGTGTGTGCTATAGTGTCTCAGTAGTAATAGTCAGTGGATATGACCTATCACTGTGGTGCAGAGGTCAGAAAGATGATAGCATGTTCCTGAGCCTGCTGGTCCTGGAAAAGAGAGTCCTGTGGTCTTTGGATTTTGGGCTGTCGATTGGACATTTTTCCATAAACATTAAAAAAACAAATTATGAGTCAATCATTGAAGAACAATAAACAGAAATAACTGTTAGTTAGAGCCCTGACTTAGCTAGAAAATGTATTTGGTCACACAAAAGAAGATTTTTGAACTTTTATTGATAATCTTTTTTTACATGAGTGGCACTTTTATATACATAATAATGAATATACAAAATAGAGTGTAATTACTAAACATTGTTTTACAATAGTGATATGTGGAGTTCGTAGACAGATGATAGAGAGTACCAGATATTGTAGTAGAAATAAGAGATACCGGTTGAGGCAGTAGATCTGTTTCTTGCAGGCATACACGTCCTACTGATGCACAGGAACACCGATCACAGTCAATGCAACAAACTAACAATAATGTGACCACGCTAAAATACAGTTATTATATACACACTGGATACAGGATGTGTCACTGGAGCTCCACAGAGGTTTGTCTTTAGTCGTCATGCATATTTTAAGGGAGATCTAAAATCACTGCAGAGCCACGTTTAGACAGTGTACTGAGGTAGCATGCAAGGGACGCGGAGGACAGAACAAATCATTACATCTGAATCAATGGCTCAAAGTTACAAAACTATTATTATAAACCAAAAGCTGACCAATCATATACCTGATATTGTTTGTTTAGGCCCAAACAAGAGGCATTTTTTTTTAATTATTATTATAAATATTTTCACGACAGTTCACCATCATGCATTTTCATGTCTAATAAAGACAGAAGAGATGAAAATGGGGATTCAAACTGCACTGGTGAAGTTGGAGGATCCATGAGGAAGTGTGTGTACAGTATGGAGGACCTAGACAGTGCTGCAAAAGTTTTTTAAGCACATACCTTACAAATAAAAAGATGAATTAAGACCCAAATAAATCAAAGTCTCGGTTTATTTTCAATACACTCAATTTAAAGACCAAAACCAACTCAATTGATCCCACTAATAAGTTCTGCCTGTGGAAAAACTGCAGTGCCCGGCTGTTTAAAGAAATGATTCAGCTTCTTTTTATTTTTTAATTAAAATAAAATGTGTGTAAATGTGTTTTTAAAACAAATTAAAAGAATATTTAAAAGGACCACAGACATGGTAGGGAATTGAAAAGTATAATTGGTTGTGGTCTTTTCATGGGATTCATTGACAATAGCAAAATAAGAAAATATCCATTAATTTTTGTAAGATTGAAGAGATCATTTTCCATTTTGATTGATCAACTTGTTTCCTTTTCCAGTTTCCAAATGTAAAAATGATTTATTTTGCTACTTACCCATATAACAAACGCTTGCATGGGCTCATTACCTGAACGTGTTTTCAAACTAATATGGCAGAAATGGCCACAGTTTGTTTAAAGAGATCAGTTATTTTCTGAGGTTCTTGAACTGATGCTGATGCCAAGTTGATTTTTGACCTTGGAAACTGCAGTTTAGGAAACATTTTCACCACATAGTTCATTTAGTAACTAGAATTAGGATTGATTTTGTTTCTAAACTGCTGGTTTCTGGGTCAAAACGTGATTTAATTTTTAGCCATCACTGACAAGAAGTCCTTAAAGTGCTCAACAAACACAAATGTGCTAAAGAAGATCATGTGATATGACCTCGTCTGATGAATTAATCCATTTTGTTTCATTAAGCGACTGTGTTTAACATAGAAATGAATGTATCTTTTTTAAAACCATGCATAAGACTCTCTGGGTCCTCCATATTACGATGCAGACGAGCGACAGATTAAGGTTTCCATAGCCTTAGGAGGCCATCCTCACTGTATGTGGCAATCAGATTCTCATGTGGGTGGTGAGCGATGCCAATTACGTCTTTCTCGTGAACCTGTGGGCGCAGAGGAACACAGATCACCACACATTCTCCGTCTCTCTTACTGTTTCCTTGTTAGGCCACAGCAGGAGCTCTACACAGCAGCAGTGACAAAGTCAAGCGAGTCACAAAAATCAAAATAACTAGATAAAAAAAGCATTGGCGGCCCACTTTTCAATAAAATGACATTGAGTTTCACATGAGTGTGGATGAATTGCCACCTCTTGCAGACTTTGAAAAGTGAACATTAGCAGCGGCAGAGCTTACGGTCAGCGTTTTCTGCAGCCTCCCCGTCGTATAGTTGAAGCAGTACAGCACTAAGTCTTCTCCCACACAGTAAATCCACTCCCCGCGGGGTGACAGGGTGCAACACACAAAGCTGGCTCCTTCCTTTCTATCTGAGCTGAAAGTCTTCACGGTCTGAGGGGGAAGAGGAGAAGACATGTAGCTTCTACAAAGACGATCGGGTATTAGCAGAACTAAAATATTAATACCTACAAAATATGGTGTAAGGGTTCGATGGGACTCTAGGGATGGCAAGTATTGACTGATGAGTGTTATAAAAATTAGGATTTATACTGGGGTTCAGATGTTTTAACTCATATAATGTCTTTTTTTGTATTTGGACTGTGTTTTGCAGAGGATGGCAGGGAGAGATATCAGCAGTTCAAGGACAGGAGAGACAAGGACGTGAGAAGCATAATGATACATAATGTTCATTACTGAGCAGAAAACCAAAAAGGAATGTTATGATGTTATCTGTATCAGGTGGGAGGTGTCCAGTACAGCCCATTTTTTTAAAAATGTATAAGAACCAACTGTTAGAGCTCCTCGAGGAGCCTTTTCTCTGTAACCCGTTTTATGTATTGCACTATTAAACGCTCCTTCTTGTACAAGAATAATAAATTCAGCTTAAACTTTGATACTTTGAATCCAGTCTTCCTTACTCAAGGGTTTTTCTTTAAAAATTCTCATAACAATGAGCAATTTGGTCCACCACTTTGGTCCAGACTGATCTATATAAATCTAACGCTGCACATATAAGATGACTACAGCGGTATTGGAAATACAGTCAGTCCTGATATTGAAGTACATCTTGTTCATTAGGTTCTGCTCACTCTTACCTGACCCTGCATGTTCATGACGACCACCGTGTTGGAGTGGTTACAAACCACAAAGTGCTCTGGATTCTGGGGTAGAGGAATCACATTGTTGACGGGGACTTCCGATGTCCGGGATAGAGATTTGAAAGTGTGGATGCATTCGCAGGATTTTGTATTCCAAATCTAAAATAATACATAAAATAAATAAATATAGAAAAAAAAACATTGCAGCACTTTTCCCCCCAACTACATAACAACAACTGATTCAGCACAGACATGGATTATAGGCATGTAAATTTGCATCATTGTACCTTAACAGTACCATCAGATGAGGCACTGAGGATGTGGAATCCATCTTGAGTGAAAGACGCGTCGTTTACGAATGATGAATGGCCGTTTAACTCCCTTAGTGTCTTGCCTGACCTCAATTCATGGATTCTGAAAATGACATTGAAAAATTTAATCTGCTAAAAAACAAAACAAAACAACAGCAGCGCTGACTCATTAATGAATCCATGTTTATTCAACACAAGAGGGGGATTTTGCGTGAGAGCAGACCAAACATGTTGCTGAGCAGCCGATGTGTTATTTTTAGCTCCTGGAGAGACTGTGTGCTAAACCATGACAAAACGCCTAACGCTCACTGATTCCCTCCGTCTTGATGCGGATGATTTTTGGTGTGTGTATGTAAACAAGTCAGACGGCTCAAGGAATTGAAAGGGAGGAAACACGTTGCAGCTTCGCGCCCGAGCACATGGCCCTCTTCTTTAGTTACACCCACACAGCACATGTGCTTCCAACAGAGAGGTTCAGCTCATACTCCCCCCCAACCTGGAGTCAGAAATAGATATTCAACGCCTCAACTATGAAGGGGATTCAGTGTGTCTGTGTCTTTGTGAGAGAGAGAGAGGAAGTGAGAGTCAGACGTCCTTGTCTTTGCATATTTACTGGCTCACATATTCACGGCTCAGGTGAGCAACATGTGATACCAGGCTTCAGCTGCTGTCTGATATCTGCTATATCTATGGAGCTTTAATAAGGTTTTAAAAAAAGACATTCAAGGAGATGAACCAATGACTTATTAAATTACAGAATCATAATAAAGCTTATAGGCGTTCCTTTACTTCTAACAATAACAAATAGTTGTATTTGTTTGTTTTTTAGCTGATCCCAGTTTATTATTTTATGAGCTTCTAATAGTTTATGGTTTATATGACAATTTACAGCACCTAAACTCACCCGATGACTTAATTAGAATTATACTAAGAACACCAAATATCTCATGAAAATGTACCATACTGATAACAAATGTATATGCAGTACCCTTAGCATTTATGCATCTTATACAATTACTTGAGCTTGTTTTAAAAAAACAAATCTTACAAAGTCTGGGTGGTATCTGCATCATTCTGTTCAGTAAACCTCCCAAAACATCCACGTAACTCTCATAATCTCTCTGCTGCTAACTCGTGAAGTGCACCCTGGGATTTTGTTTGTCTTAACACATTACAACAGAGTGCCAGAGATGCTCAATCAGTTTTTATTTCTAACATATCCCGCGAAGTTAACCAGCAAGGCAGAATTTTGGATTTGTTGTTTCCATTTTTTTTGTTTACCGGTTCCTTTTTCCTATCTCCTGCCCTGTTATCATTTCTGTTACTTGTTGTGGGAGCATTTTGCTAATCCGGCGTGGGTTGTGAAAAAGAATCCGCTGCCTTGCAGCTGAACTCGCAGCGTGTTTGAAACTTTTGTGAATCATGTCTGAGGTCAGCAGGAGCTCTCACTTCCTCCCACGGCAGACAAACAAAGTTTTGGCTCTGTTGTTTCTCTTTTCAAACTTTTTGTGAATTCAGGTATTTACTTGCCTCCATTGAATGTACTCTGTCAGATATGAATCTATTTGAATTCACCAGTTTATTACCATAAATTGGATTGCATGGATCTATTTAATAGGAGACATTGATCTATATGTCGATTTTGGTGTTAGTCTAAAGTTCTGGTTTTGCTTATATGAGTTATATGAATGTTACTTCTGTGTCGGTCTGTCAGGCATGCAAATATTAATTCTAAATCTTCTCACATACATTACACGGAGGCTCTTGCTGCACATAGCATGATAGTGTTACATCCCACCTGATTGTGTGGTTAAAGGAGGCACTGAGGATCTGGTTGTTGTCCTTAGAGAAGCTCAGACAGGTCACACCTTTGTTGTGAGCATGCTCAAACCTGCGCAGGCACAAACCACTCTGGATCTTCCACACCTTCCGTAACGACACAGACACATGTTAATCTTTTTTTGGGGGGGAGGAGAGGGAATGTAATCCACTCAGCTGATAATACTCATAATAAGATCCAACCTTTATTTTTCCATTCTGGGCTCCAGTTGCCAGTAGATCTGTATCCTGACTGAAGCACATACACAGCACAGCATCATCCATCATCATGAAGCTATCTTGGGCTTGATACTTTAAATCCTAATTCACCCATGCAAACACACACACATACACACACACACATATTTACACACAGAATAGACACATAATGAAATAAACACAATGACAACAAAGATAGAGTCAAAACATTCATTTGGAAATATAAAGAATATAAAAAGTCTCAGCTTACCTTACTAATTTTTCCAGTGTTAAAGTTCCAGACCTCAATGAACCCGTCGACCGAACCGGTCATTAGGTACTTGCCATCAGGTGAGAAACGGGCACACTCCACATGCGACCGTCGTCCAAACTGCAGTGTAAAGCGACACGCACATCATGAACATCATCTTCCAGAAAAACATGCTCGCTTATTTGGTTTTCTGCCTGTGATTCAGATGCAGTGAGAAAATAAAACACAAATCAATATCGAGCAACCTCGGGGAGCCATTCAGTTTTCCACCGTGCTGCAGTCTAAAGTTGTGTAGGCCGACCAGTAATAACCTTGGGCAGAGAAAAGCAAGGACAAGCAACTCAGGCTGCTCCATCTGGATGCAAGTGATGAAGGCACAGCCAGAGACTAAGACAAGTGCCTTCAGGTGGGGAAAGCAATTAGGTTTGTGTGTGTATGTGTGCGTGCCAAATATAGTTTTGGGTTCATGAAGAAGGAGATACTAGATAGAGCCAAGAGAAACGACGTATTTACTTTGTATTTACCTTGATGTGGCGGTACAGCTGGGTTGGAAAGCTTTCTTTCTCCACCGGTCTGTCCTTGTTGCCAGACGTGTCGATGTTCATGTCGGGGGAGAGATTATCTGGATACTGCTGTAGTCTCATAGACTGACGGAACAGGGATTAAGAAGATAATCGAGAGAAAACATCATGTAGTTGAAGTGGCTTTTTAACTCAGTCAAACTCAAGGTGTCAGTAAAATCAAGAATTCTTACAAATGCCAACTTCTTCAAGTAGCTGGATGGAAGCTGCTTGAAAGTGTCAAAGTAAAATGTGAATGAGAACAGCTCTGCTTTAGGCCAATTCTTGAAGTTTCAGATTTGCAGTAGATGTCCGCTTGCAGCTTTATAATTTAGTACAATAATACCCTGGGCCCTGCAGCCAAAACACTATCAACCTAGATTATTATACTTTTTGTTTTTTTGCATTCAGTGAGCCAGTTCTGTCCCTTGAAATATGTTACTGCCACCTGCACAACCAACGTGGGCATCATGGAGAATCTCTCACTGAGAAAAATGTGCCAAAAACAAAAAGCAAAATAATTAAATAAATAAAAACTAAAAAAACAGTGGGATGTATTTCTTTAGGACATTTTTGGAATTACTACAAAGTTTGATAGTCTTAAGCTCAGTGTTAAATATTGCTGTTTCAGTGCGAGCTAAATTCAGCCACACACAAAACGATTGTGATTGTAACAAACAGTTTAGTGTGAAGTTGAAGAAGCTGATGAAGTTAATGCCGTTGGATTCATTTAGCGCATGAACACTTCCAGTCCCAGGTTTATCATTAAATATTCAGAACTAAATGACCAAGGTTACGCTTCAGACAAAATACATCCTCAGTTATTATTTAAGAGTTAAACTCTCAAAAGCTTTGAAGCTAATCTGCGTTATCATGACTGAACATTTCCAGAAAACCAGTTGAAGAGAATTTGGTGCAACAAAATAAACACCAGGTGCCCGCAAAAGAAGCAACAAGAAGCTAATCCATCCATCCATCCATCCATCCATCCATCCATGGAGCCTATCACAGCTGGAATTGGAGGTGGGGTACAGCCTGGATAAATCTACAGACCATCTCAGGGCTAAGAAGCCAGTCAAACCTTGAATGAATGAAAACAATGTGGAAACTCTGGTGGGAATATGAAATATATGTTTGATTTATGTTTTAATTTAAAGAAGGCTACGGTGTCGTCATCGCTGTACTGAGAAGTCATGTTTTCATATTTCATGTTTCATATATGTGTATAAGTTTCAGTGGACGGTGAAGTCGCCTGCTTTGCGTACATCATGATTAAATCTGTTTCATAATCAACTCTGGTGCTTCTATGTTTTGAGTGTGTGGCATCATCGTTTTCCTAGCTGAGCCTCACCAACTTCAGAAAACTGAATTAAAAAAGAAAATCTCTCATCTGTGTGTTCATAGGACACCATCACTAATATCATAAAGCTGATGAAAAACATGTTTTCAGGGGAGAAATGAGGAAGATGGTTTGAGATTAATCAACGAGTCCTACATTGATTTAGTAGTGTCCCTTGTCACGTAATTAGAGTGAGTTCACAGAGGAATATTGATCAGTATACTCACGCCGACTTGTTCCAGGAGCCCCATGAGGCGAGAAGGAGGCACCACACTGACCTCCCTGACCAGCGCCTCTGCGATCGCCCTGCGCCGCTTCTCCTTGCTGCTGCCTCTGGGGTACGCCTGCAGTCAGATTGAAGAGATGTTACTTGGTAAACAGCTCAGTGATGCAGTCGAGTGTTGGATGTTTTGTTTGTCTCACCTCACGGGGGTCAAAGTAGGAGCATGTCAGCAGGTTTTCCAAATGGGTGTACCTCTCCGGCTGTGTCTGCTTCAACATGATCATGGGGTCGGTTTGCCTGAGGAGTGAGCGAGCTGCTCCCACCTCCCTCATTTCAATGAGCTCCATCACAACCTGTTCAAGAGATTCATTAGATTGCTGCTAATTGAACAAGAAAATCGAGCCAAGCTCAAATCTTACCTGCTCATACAGATCGATAAGTGTGTTGTCGGGCAACTTGAGGGACTCGATAGCCAGCAGGACGGAGTCCCAGTGGCCGCTTTTTATATCTGCAATGAAACTGTCGATGCTCTCCACTGTGTTGAGTGACACGGTGGTTTCCTCCTGTAAGGTGGTCAGCGTTCGGTACAGGTTGTTTTCCTTGAGGTACTGCATGATCAGACGGATCACACTGGAGAAGGAGGAAGGTTAATGTTACAACCACGCTGTGAAAACAAACTGTTGTTTTTATGGTGACAGAATTGGCAGATGTGGTTGCCAGACACTGGCATTTTATGCCCTATTTCAAAATGTCTGCAGATGAAAAACTGCCAAACAATGACAGTAAAAGACTGTAAAGTATGTCATTAAATTTTACTGTATAATTAACAGTCTCTGCTATAAAATACTACTTTATTTGGAATAAATTCTCTCAAAATGGGATATAAATAAAGGCTGTGTTTGACTGTATACAGTCATATTCCGTGGCATATTTTACAGCCTTTTACTGTCACGGTTTGGCAGTCACACAAGCATTGCTTTATTAGATTGTGTCCAGGGTTTGTTCTACAAACACCACTATCATTTCTCTGTCTTCTGGCGTATCTCGACTAGTAGAGGGCAGCATCGGTGTTTATCACTTTTGTCCCACTGAGTCTGTGATTTTATTTTCAGATGCTCCCACACACGTGACTGTCTGTTCCTGCTAAAACAAAAACAAGAGCAGGGATCCTGCTTCATGTCCCACTAATCCCACTTCAGAGCCACCTGCTGGTCGTTTCTCACAAGTCTCTGTTTGCATCCCACTCTGTTGTCACTCCATCAGCATCACACTGCAGGAAGTTTTTTGCTTTTTTTAATGATCTTTCACATGCACTTTTATCCAGAGACATGCAACATCACCCACCTCTCATTAACATCACCCACCTCTCATGCTCTCTCCCATTTAACCTCCCACCATAAGATGAGTTTGGCAGCAATGTGTAGGTTTCCCCACACGATGACTAACTAACTAACAAACCTATGTATATATATAAAACAAAAGCACACCCACATCCTCACCAGGGATGGAGAGAGTCTGCTAAATCAACATGTGGATGAAATAGACACTATGTATAGTGACTGCAAAACAGCCAAGACCGCCTCTCTCCCTCTCTCCATCTCTCTCCTATTCTCAGCATAATCAGCAAGAACATCAGATTAAAAGGTTCAAGGCGAACCACCAGAAAACTGCTGCATACTGGCCACATAAACAGTGTATCAACAATGCGCGCAAATCAGCGATTACACGAGTAGAACGCCACATGGGTACGCAGGCAATAAATAACAGCGTGGCACAAGGAGCTTGATGTAAAGGTGCGTTATTATAGTAGTTCATTGCCTTGAATTAAACATTGAAGCACACGTCATATCCTTTAGAAAAAACAGAATAAACTTTCCTGGAATGATCATCACAGATGGAATAAACAGTAACCTCCAAGAAGCTTAGTGCGTAATCCTAACAGACCCACGCACCACCAGAATTTGTGTTTTCTGTCTGCACAGGTGGTTTTAAAATGATTACCTCTATGCCATCATCATCACCATCTTCACCAAACTTGTCATGTATTTAAATAAGAACGCGCACTTACTCCGAGGGCTCCATCTCCGCAGCCATGCTGATGTTGTCTCCTGCTGTTGCCGCACCGGACTAAACGTTGTGGAGGCTCGGCTCGGGCTCGGCGCTCGCTATAGCCACGTGAAAGTCGTCTGCTGTGGACCACCCACTACACGTGCTTCTCTTGTGTCTCTTTTTTTTTTTTTTTTTCAGCGGGCAGCAATCCCAAACCTTGTGACTGCCGCTGCCACATAAAGTCTTGGAGCTACCCCCCTCCTCCTCATCATCCTCCTCCTCCTCATCCTCGTCTTCCTTCATCCCTGGCGCATGCCGATGTCTAGAATAAACCTTTTTTTCTGGGCACGTTGTGTGCAGGAGATGCAGTCAGCCAAAGACAACAGCAGCATCAGCACCACGGACAGAACCTCGTGGCTCAGTGCGTGCTTGTTTTTTTTTAGGAAACCATTGTGCAGGCACCAAACGTCCTCTAACGGGGGGAAAAATCACCTCAGTGCTCATCAATATGCAGATCCAGAGCTGGGTGCGTCTGCGCCTTATTCCGCACACTTTATCCCCGCGTACATGGTGATTACCAGCCATCACTGCGCCCCCTCCCTCATGCTGTAATTACACACTGCGGGTGTGAGTCTGTGGGCTGTGAGTGTCAATCAGCTGCAAGGTTTGGACAGATCTGCATGCCTCTTTTTTATATAGCCCCCATATGAGCAGATGAACCTGTTGGTGAGCAGGTCTCCTTAATCCATAACACAGGTTTCACAGAACCACCTCGCAGAGGCCTTATTGTCAGAGCAGCGTGGATGCCAACCACGCGCACAAGAATAGATGCAAATACGTGAGGTGATTAAAATCCAGCCTACACTGTAATGCAAGAGTCTAACTTTAGATCTGCATAGTAGAAGCAGAATGAATACAAATAAAGACAAGTAACACATACATAAGATATGTTAATGTTAATTAATAAGATGGATTTGGATCAGATGTCACATGTCTTGTTTTGGCTTCCCTCCCTTTACAGACCAACAGCAGCATGAATGCCCCCTAATGAAAGATTTATTTGACCCCTTGGGTTCCTTTGAGGACTCAGATGTGGGAGGTGTGGTAACGTGCTGCAGAAAAAGGGTGCAAGGGAGTGATCTCCTTTGAAATGCATGATAATAACCAAAGACAGAGCATCAGGACCTCTGGACTGACCTCTGTTCGTGAGATTTGACATCTTCATCTTTCATCTTCTGAAGCAGTCCCCTAAATGATGTGTGAATACAAACTGGAGTGTGCAGGATTCAGATGCAGAGGAATGTGTGATGTGTTTCTCACTGATCTCAGAGCTGTGATGGCCGAGTGGTTAAGGCGTTGGATTCGAAATCCAATGGGGGTTTCCCCGCGCAGGTTCAAATCCTGCTCACAGCGACCAACATCCACCTTTAATTAAAGAAGTTAGTGCTGAAAGGTGTGTCATCAGCTCCCCTTAAAGTGACATATTCATCCATACAAAGTCACCACTGGGAATAAAATAACTGCTTTGATGCCTCACATGTATAGACGCAAAATGTATAATTTGCGACTTATTTAATGGACAGTAAGTTTAACCTGCAGAGATATTCGAGTCATTGCACAGCTGATCAGCTAAACCTGTAAAAATGTGAACATAAACTCATATAATAAATGCAGAATAACGTAAGGAAGTGAGCACTATGATCTCCTGAATTCCCTGAACGTCCCTGACGTACCTGTAAACTCAGGTATCCTATCCTGACATATCGCGAGATCAGCCCCCGAGAGCTTCTGAGAAGCAGCAATCCGCACAGGTGAGCAGCGCTAATTGACTATGAAAGCACCACGCTGTGTGAGGGACGGGTTTCTCACGAAGGAGCCTTTCACACGGTGAGTGTTGCATATTCTTGAACCCTTCTAAGTGAAATTTGAAACATTTTGCTCACATTAAGACGCATTTCTTTCCCCCTCTGCATCAAAGTGGACGAAACATGCCGCTGAACAACAACAGCCAGGTGAGTGCAATTAAGGTGGATTACCTGGACTCACCTGACCTTTACTGCTTGGAGTGTTTGTGAGTTAAATACAGAAGTGTTTTATGTATAATCCATGTGTTTCATGTTTCAGAAGGTACAGACTGCAGCCGCCAGACTGGCCATGCTGCCAGTTGTCCGCTCAGCTTGTACCAAACTGTCAGTCTTGTACATTGACACCAAATGCAACCACCCCAACCTGAAGTCTGTGTGTGAGGGGCTGGAGAGCAGCGTGACAGCCATAGTTTCACCTGTCATTGTTAAACTGGAGCCACAGAGTGAGTGGTCCACTCAGACACAATATTTTATTTTATTTTTTATAATCCCTGTCTATGCCAGTGAATTTGCATTAGGGCTGCATCTTTTAGTATCAATTAAAATGTTAAAAAAATGACTTTAAAAGTTGAAGTTTTCAGACTGGATGGATTTGATGTCCTTTTAGGCTGATTATTTTACCCCAAAAAGAGACACGATGCCTAAATAAAATACTTAAACTCCAGTCTGCCTTTGGATTATCTTCACAGGACACCCTCCCCAACTCAGTTTAAACCAAATATACATCTTACTATGTTTAGCCTTCGTAGGGTCGTAGCTTTTAATAAATGATTTCAGTTCTAATGTACATCGAAGGTTTATTGGGGATCTAGAACAGTGTTTCATAATCTGAACTATAAGAGAAACACTCCGCAGGGCAGAGTGCTGAGTAAATGTTTTATAAACTAAAAAAACTATCAATAATAAATGATGTGATGTCGACGGTTTACATAACCCCGTTACTAACAAGTGATCGTTTAATCCTCGATTATGTGCACTAGAATAAATAATTCCCCTTGACTAATACATTTTAGCAGGTCGACATCTCTACATGAAGGTGCTTGGTGAAATAAGTACATTTTCCAGTAATGCCTCACTGTCTGGATTTATCTCCACAGTTTCCATCGCAAATGATGTTGCATGTAAAAGTCTTGACTGGCTGGAGACTACGTTCCCCGGGATTCATGCACCCACAGAGGAGGTAACTCTTATTTTAAATCTTATTGAGCCACATAGATTTCTCCTCAAGCATCGCTCCTGAATTTATTCGGCTTCACCCAGATTGTTGCCAATGCCAAGAACAAGATGCATGAGATTCAGCAGGTGGTGAGCATTGCAGCTAACGGGACCGTGGACTGTGTACAGCACACAGTCACGTGGCTGATGGGCAGGGTGCAGCAAGCCGATGACCAGGCTGACCGGCCGTTTGTGGAGAGAGCCATCAGCGTGGCCAGCACGGGACTGGACTCTGCTCTGAACGTGTCAGAGGCTCTGATGGACCAAGTGCTTCCTCCTACTGAAGAAGATAAAAGTACATATTTTATTGAGTTACAATGAGAACTTCCGCCTGCCTTTGTGTGTGTGTGTCACTGAAAGTATCTTCTTCATGACTTTCCAGAAGAAGAAGCTCGCTTGCTGGAGGGGTTCGAGGCGGCCACGCTGAAGAGGAGTTACCCTGTGCGACTGGGTTCACTCGTTGCCAAGGTGTGCAGGAGGACCTACAATGTGGTTGGGCCCAAGATGCAATCTGTTCAGGTGTGCTGTGAGTACAGTTTAAAGGAAATGCTCAACATTTTTGGAAATGTGCCCATCTGCTTAGATGAAAGCATCAACACAGTCTAATATCTGTCCGTTAAGTATAAAGCGACAGCCAGCAGCTGGTTAGTTCAGCACGAAAACACTGTTTTAATCCATACACAGCAAACTGGTTAGAGTTATGAATTTTTAGCTGGTTGCCTGGCAACCTCACATTGATGGCAAGACTTCAGTGGTATTGATTTTCTCATCTGACTTTAGAATAAAACTAATAAGCACATTTCCCAGAATGTCAAATCCTTTAACTTTTGAAGGGGTCACAGTAAATGGTTTTTTCTGCAGTTCTTATTCACTCGTGCAATATAACTTTAACAAGTAGGCTGTTTTTAAACTCTATACATCTTGGCTAAATGAGTCCTTTTTACTTCACAGGTCATGGAGAACTTGTCCAGGTCTTCAGGTCTGGTTCTGGACCTCCTGACCAGCTGGCAGACCTGGGTCTGGAGTGTTCAGGGGCTGCCTCAGTACATGCAGCATCAGGTTATATCTGCATTCTTCTTCATCTCTCAGATGAACGTAAGTCGCCCACCATCCCAAAACCACAATGGGCCTAACCACGATAGTTTTCCCAATGCTGATGAGACAACTATGACCCCCAAGAACATGGTCCAAGTCCTCCCACAAACTACGTCTCCTGCCTCTCCTACCTGCCGAATGAGGAAGCCAGTCAAGACGCCTGTGTCTGAGACTGGGTGTAGAGTCAAAGGATGTGTTCGTCGCTGACTGTTACTGTAATTATTTAATGTACATGTTTGTGTGCTGATTTATGACCCTGAAGGACATGCAACTGAATATTTGCCTCAATAAAAAATAATTGAACATTCATGAACTTTTGGAATAGTCTTTCAATCTGGCAGCTGTTCAGATAAACAAGCCTCCATTGCAAGTGACAATTGGAGCTCATTGAACTGCTTGTTAATACTTTGTTGATCCTGAGGGAAATTCAGGCGCTAGAAAACTGGTAGTATAGCTCAACCTGCTCAGTTTTTCCATGATTGCAGCGTTCACTTACAAACTAGTATGACCTGCAGCTCCTAAAGGTTTTTATAAGCCTGATTTCATTTAAAGCTAAATATGCACACTAAAATTGCAGAATACATTCTTACGCCCTTTATCTCACCTATTGTCTGTAGTCTAGGCATCCAAATGATTTACATTTCCTTACAGCAGCCTTATTTACCCACTACGGTTCCATTCAGATCAAAACAGGCTGCTGCAACTAAACCTTAAATTAGTATCATTCAAAACACCTGCGTTGAGCGTGTCATGTGAAAGGTGTGTTGCATGTCATGACTGGTTTATCTGCAGTTATTTAAAAAAAATAAAATGACACCAAATTTCAGCAAAACATGAGTTTATTTGACTTTTTGATTTCACTTCTGGCTGGACTCTGACTTGGATGTGGATGCTCTCAGAGAAGAAAGGCGGCGTCTCTTGGCGATCTGTTCCTGGCGCTTCTCCTTAGCCTCCTGTTAGTGGGAACAAATGTGTGTCAGTAAAATGTTTCAACACTTTAACACAGGTTACTCATCCCGAACCAAAGTCACAGGATTCCTCAACATTACGTAATTAACAAGTACTTAGAAGTCTCTTTGATGCCAGTGTTTTACTGCTGAAGACATTTCTTCAAAAACTAAATTAACCGTCATGAAAACCATGGTCCTATAATTTTACCTTTAACCTTATTGGTTAAAGATTTAAGAATGAAACGTACCTTCATCCTCTTAGCCAGCAGCTTGGCGTACTCAGAGGCCTCCTCCTTGTTCTTCTGAGTGCGCTGTCTCTTGAGGGAGATGCGGCGGCGCTTGTGCTGCAGCACACGAGGCGTCACCAGTCTCTGGATCCTGGGAGCCTTAGTTCTGGGCTTCTTGCCTACGAGAACAGAGAGGGGATCCAGTTAATACTGACCATGTGAATAAATGCCAGGCGTGGTAAAGACAGTTAGGTGATGGTACAGGATTTGCCCACTGAGCACCTTTACTCTGATAGCTGAAGTGTTTTTAGATACAAATGAGGTGCCACTCTTACAGTGTTTTATCTTTTTCATCCATTAAACAAACTCATTCCTACAAACATGGTTTTCTATAAAAAGGCATTTCAGCAGTAACTAACTGAACACTTGAGGCGTAAAGCTCAAAATAACCGTCAATCTACAGCTTCTAGTCGTGCCAAGTGAAGATTAGTATCAGTTACAGATTACCAGGCCTGGATCTCAGCTCGTACACTAGACTTTGTACAAAGTTAAAGTTTGTTACCCAAATAAAAGCTGTTCAGATTTATGTTACTTGTTTATATGCACTAGTCGGATTTTCTACATGAACCAGTTTTCTTATTTTGAAGTCAGAGACGTAATCATCCCATCTGGCCTCGAGTTCTTTTGTGCATATGCTTAATGCAATTTTTAAATTCAGAAAGCCCGAGAGACACGAGCAGGAAGCGGAGCTGCGAGAGAGAGATTTATGTTCCTGGTTTCCAAAGTTTTGGTCTGGCACAGACACAAACCTGCAGGGTGGAACTTTTGTCTCCCCCTTCTGTCGACACGTCCTTATGACACCTCTGTGCGTCTCAGCACACTTACAGCTTACTCATCACTACAGCTGCACCCGTGTGATGTAAAACATCACTACCGTTGTGCCAGACAGGTACACGGCACAAAGCTTTAGAGATTTATCTGGCAATAAGCAGCTTAATCAGAATTGTGTGAATGTTCAATAATGTAATATACAAATATATAAGTACTGCAACTTTAGATCACTGACTAGAAAACTTGTTCCTCAGTCTCTGCATCTTATAAGTCATGTGATACAGAGTGTATGACTCTACTACACTGTGTTTATATTGTAAAACTTGGCCTTGGCACAATTAAAATAAGTTACAATCTACAACCAATATTAGAATTGTGACAGCACATCACCATTAAAGTACTTAAGACAAAGTTTAAGTACCAAGCAACCAGAAGCACTTTAAATCAGTTTTAACCAGACATTTTTATATCAGAGCTCAGTTTTTAATCTTGAAGAAACACTTAACTGCCAAGTGCAACCATGTGGCTCTCAGCCTCCAATGGAAGGCAAATTAATAGCAAATTAAAACTGATTCAGTGATGCCAAGAGCACCTGGAGGGTAAATAAAACGTCTTACCTTCTTTAGTGAGAGGTCTCCTCACGACGTACTGCCTCACGTCATCCTCCTTAGCCAGATTGAAGAGCTTGCGGATCTTGCTGGCCCTCTTGGGACCAAGACGGCGAGGGACGGTGCTGTCGGTCAGCCCGGGAATTTCCTTCTCACCTGAAAACAAATCGAGCAGAGAACGATGAGTTAAAAACAGTCAGGCTGATCAGTTCACTTCACTAATTACACTCCTTACACTTGTGGAAATCTGGTCCATCAACAGGACAAAAAAAAATAAATAAATGACTTTTTCCACACGGCTGCATTTAGTAACATTATGAAATAAGCAACATCTTTAGTGGTGTCTTGATAGTGTACATGAGACACGGTGAGAGAGCAATGCAGTTCAACCATCCACTGATCCAGGACCTGGTTGCATCTGGTAAAGCAGCTCCACAGTTACTCTGGCAACACGCTGTCCCCCCTTAATGACTACAGACCAATCAGAAAGGGTCTACTGGTGTGCCATAAACATCACTCTCAAGCGATATTAAGATATTCAAGCAGACTCGTGTTGATTAGGATAAACCTGCACTGATGTGCGAATAGTTTGATTTCCATTAAAAAACGGTCCCGACTGAACTCGTTACCTTTCTTGACGATGACCAAGTTCAGGACGCTGAGGTTGGCATCAACGATGCAACCGCGGACAGACTTGCGCTTGCGCTCGCCGGTCCTGCGGGGACGGTAGCAGGAGTGTCCCTTGCTGAGCAGCAGGCGCACGCGGCCGTGGGTCAGCACGCCCTGCTTCATGGGGAAACCCTGCTTGTCATTGCCTCCGCTGATGCGCACTACATAACCCTGCAGGAGGAGAGAAAACAGGTTGTTACTTCACAGCTTTCCTGGTACAGCGTCTCAAAGAAACCTTCAGACTTATATCAGGTAGGGCTGCAAATTTCCAGGACTTTTAAAAAGGACCAAGACTGTAGTTTGATTAAATAACCATGTACAGGAGCCACTGTGGCTATGAAGGTAGAACAGGTGACAGCTCCTGTCCACATGTAAAGGTATCCTTGTAAGACACTGATACCCAACTGGTCCCAGCAGCCAGGCCCGTGCCTCGTAAGGCTAGAAATGCACCAGCGAGCCTTCTCAGAACTCGCCAAACCTAACTCTGGATTGCGGACTTAAGGTACGCAAGTAGTTTCTTTGGAGGGTGCGAGGCAATTTGTGAGAGCGATGCTGTTTCACGCAGACACGGTTACGGTCTGGTCACATCTGGTAGCAGCTCTGCGGCTGCATTTAGTAACATTATGAAATAAGCAACAGCTTTAGTGGCCTTTCGATAGTGTACATGAGACACGGTGAGAGAGCAATGCAGTTCAACCATCCACTGACCCAGGACCTGGTTGCATCTGGTAAAGCAGCTCCACAGTTACTCTGGCAACACGCTGTCCCCCCTTAATGACTACAGACCAGTCAGAAAGGGTCTACTGGTGTGCCACGTGCATCCCGACTACAAACACACGTTCAATAGGGATGTAACGATACACTCAACTCACGACTCCATTAGGTTCACTATTTTTTGTTCATGATAGGATTCTCACGTTTTTTTTTTTTAATGAAAATGAGCTACAGACAAATTTAATTCTTTTTATTTGTAAGAAAAAATTCTTAAGTGCTTTCTTTACAGAAACTCTTAAACAGTTGGTGTTCTTATAAAAAAGCGCAACTTATACGGTCATCTTAAACAACAACATACATTAAATATATCTCCTTTCTTTAGAAACAATCTCAAGTAAACTGGTGATAACTGGTGTGATGTGCAGTTTTCTCTTGAGGTGGCGTAACGTTACTTTGCCTCTCACTGTGGTGGCGGCTGATATTCTGCTGCATGTTGCTCGTGTTGCTGCTGCATGTTGCTCGTGTTGCCGCTATATGATGCAGTCTCTTGCAGTATTTACATGCTGTTTTGGTTTTGTCTGTCCATTTCTCACGGTTGTATTTGTGTATATAGGGAATCCAAAATGCTCGGTGCGTCCTCTATTTCAAAGCCATTTCTTACCGTTGCCGTTAATAAAGTATCTCTTCTTCATGTCTTCCCTTGTTCTGAGCTCCATACTTACGCAGTGACGTAAAGTCACGTGACGTCCCGTGTTGAACAAACGAATCACCAACCAGTGACTTAAAATACCGTAACCTATTTCTAATTAAAGAAAAAGAACATATCCTACTTCTCTCGCATCCGCAAAGATTTGAACTTAATTTTTTCTGTGAACCGATGCGAATCATCACGCGTTTGTACCGATTTTTAAATCGTGTCACGATGCATCGTTACATCCCTAACGTTCAAATCACTTGCACAAGAGATCAAGATTGACGAGTAAACGTCACAACTTTACCTTCCACTCATCTCCCAGGGGGTCAGCGGACACCTCAGTGGCCATACGCTTCTCATAGAAGGTACGCAGCTTACGCTCATCATCGACTTCAATCAGCTTCTGGCAGCCAGTAGCGGGGAATGAGATGTTCAGCTGGAAAAAAGAGGGACGCAAAACATGTTAATACAGGTGCAACAGGTACTGTTCTTTATATAAGCACCTTTCTTAGTCTTCCTACCAGTCGATGCGCTTACATTCACACTTTGCATTGGCTGCCATGAAAGGTGCAAGTTTAAGGAGCTAAGGGGGCGGCTTGGGAACCGGTTCAAGTCCAGCATGGACCAAAATATGCAAGGTGGACCAGCTCACCACCTGGTGCCCTTGAGCAAGGCACCAAACACCCTCCAACTGCTCAGGGGGCCTGACCATCTCTCTCCACATTGCATGTGTGTGTTCTGGGTTGAAAACATGCAAAAATAAAATATAATAAAGTATCTCTTCTCTTCTAACCAGGATTCAGGTGTCTTGCCGGGACCGGGGCTCGAACCGCCGACCGTCTGATTTGGTGGAGTGGACCCCGCTTTGTGAAGCACGGATAAAGTTACAGCTGGACTTAGAAATAAAGCCTCGTTCATTATAATTCAGATAATTAATTCAAAGTTTGAGGAGCAGACTGGCTCGGAGGCCTGTTAGCTTTAACTCATAGCCCCGGCTGTACGTTACCGTGAACACCGCCCGGTTAAACCGCCGAGGTTACAAACAGGTGAGTCGGATAACACGTCAACTTAAAGTTAGTCACTAAAGTTTAAAAACTCTTTAACGGGGAAAGGTCAGCTGAGACTTTCCCCTCGGTGCACATTTCTCCCCGTTGTGCCGCCATGTTTCTCCTGACAGACTCATCCAGCGCCGCTTCGAGTCACAATCAAAGCTCATCCTCCGCGACGGAGCCGCGGCTGCCGCGTCAACCCGGCCCGCTTTAAACTTCACAGTCACGGCATCCATCGTGCAGGAGTATTTGTAAAGAAAAGAGCCGCTCAGATAGATTTACAGTGAGGGGAAACATTGTACCTTCATTTTGCCAAACCGGCCCAACGACGGTCCGCCACGGAAAAGAGACCGGATATCCGCGCGGTGCTCTCACATAGGCCTCAAGTGTTCTCGCGAGAACTGGCGCGCTCCCATCAGACTCAAGCTGCATCTTATTAAATTAATTAACACACAAAAAAACTCATTATGTCATTAATTAAACAAACCCATATCATAATCTGTTCATTTAATATCTTTATTAGTTCAAACTGTGTTTGATTCATGTAAAAAATAAAAAATAAAAATGCAACATTCAGAGTTTGGTGCACAAATAATCTGCAACTCAAACTATGTATCTACTTTATTATGTATCTGTTTTGTTAATTTATTCATGTGCCTGTTTTTGTTTGCATATACATCTTCTCATTGGCATTTGACACCATGTAAAGTGTTGATTTTATGTGTATACATGCATATTTTTATTTATTTTACTTTATTTTATTTAAATCTTTCTTTTGTCTTCTTCATGTTTTTATTGTGTTATTTATTGTGTTCTATCTTGTTGTGCAGCACTTTGAACCTTGTGTTTGCTAAAAATCGTGCTTATAAATAAAGTGGATTGGATTAGATGTAAAACTATAATATAAACAATATCAAATTTGGAAAGCTGAGTGTTTTCCTTAAACTCAAACCAAGAGAGTTACATGAACAAATGAACCATATTAATTAATGGTATATATATATATATATATATATATATATATATATATATATATATATATATATATATAATATATATAATATATATATAAATCCACACAATGAGCATTATTGACTCACTGAGCATGCGTCATGCGTGTGCCAGAGAGTCGTTAAGCAGCTGCGATGTCAAGATAGTTACCATCCCCGCTCAAGTCTACTCCTTGAAGGACACTGATGACATGTCATCGGCTGCTTCGGCATGTTTGAAAGCAGCAGCTGAGCAAAGTTCCTCATTTTAGACTGAGAAAAACAAACCTCTGTATGAACTCAGCGACATGAAGACATTCAGTTTACAACAAATATGGCGTTGCGACAAAGGTCATGTTGATCCAAACTAGAGAGAGAGCTCATATAAGCAACAAACGATGATCAATATAATGAATAAACACGACATTTGTTAAATAAAAGTCAACATAAAGCTAAAAAAAACAACCTAATTAGTGGTTAAATAAGTATAATCAGCTAAATGTAGTTGTGCAGAGTGGACCTTGTTAGTGGTACATTAAGCAATATCTGTTTATTATTGATCTATTGTTAATTTATTTTAACATAACTGCTCTATATACCGTTGGGGAATTTAATTCACTGTTGAACAGGGGGTTCTTAAAGTGTGTGGGGCAGGTCCCCCTAGTGGGGTATAAAGCCACTGCATGTGGAGTAGATAACCAGGAAGAAAGTACGAACATGATTTATGTAGGGAAAATCAACAAATAAGAGTTTGTTGTGGTGATCTTTATTGCACTTAAATTCAACCTGATGATTGCCAATAAAAATGTGTGGTGTGAACTTTTCCTGGCATGCCAGAAAAGAACTACTGCAGTAAAACAAAAACAGCGTCCTATAATCTGTAGTAACTAATGCCTGCTAAATAAATGTAGTAAAGAGTGCAAAGAAATCTCATTTTAAGTGTAAAATAACATAAAAAAAAAAAAAGTTTATTTATCTTGAGGGGGAATTGTTATGCAGCAGTTTCAATAGTGCAAATGTAAAATATCAATACAGGTGTTATTGTAAATGTATCGAAATAACTCTAACTCTAAATAACTCTCTAATACATCACTACTACACTACTGTGGATGTATGCCACAAAATCCAAAATATGGCAGTACCAAAAATATGAACAAGCGTGGCATTTTAAACTGCTCGTATCTCAAGATGTTTTCGGTGAGGTCCATATAGATGCTGATTGCAACCCCCTTGTTTTACACTCATAATAAAAAAGAAACTATATGGTGAGCACAAAATGCACCAAAAACACAAAAAGGCCAGTGTTTAGTTTGTCTGTTCTGCACTTCTGTCAAAACATGGTGGTTCCCCAATGGTGGACTCTTTGGAAAAGTACCCACAATGTCTGTTGATATAAAAGTCCCATTCTGTGGTAACAAAAACACAATAATTCTTATTTTTAGGTGATTATACACAAGCACAAGTAAGAAGGCTCCTGGTTCGAAGCTTGGCTGTGGCCTTCCTCTATGAGTTTGGATGTTGTCCCTGTGTCTGTGTGAGTTCTCTTGCTTCCCCCACACAATCCAAAGACTTGCACTTTTAAGGTTAACTGAAGAAGAACAAGATCTTCTTCTGCGGGTTCGGTTCCTTGCTCAAGGGCACCTCTGCAGTGCCCAGGAGGTGAACTGGCACCTCTCCAGCTACCAGTCCACCACCATACTTTGTTCTTTGTCGTAACTGGTGACTCTAAATTGGCCGTAGGCGTCTATGTGCCCTGCGCTATGGGGTGCCGTTTGTAATGTGGCTCATGCTGAAAATAACAGCAACATTTTACATTTATCATTTAGATTTAGATTTAACATTTATCATTTAGATTTAGATTTAACATTTAGATTTAGATTTAACATTTAGATTTAGATTTAACATTTATCATTTGGATTTAGATTTAACATTTAGATTAAACATTTAGATTTAGATTTAACATTTAGATTAAACATTTAGATTTAGATTTAACATTTAGATTTAACATTTTGATTAAACATTTAGATTTAGATTTAACATTTTGATTTAGATTTAACATTTACTTCTAACATTTGAATTTAGATTTAACATTTAGGTGTAACATTTAACATTTGGATTTAAATATTTAAAATATCTCTCTAAGTTGACAAATATTGGAGTAAATGTGCAAAAAAAGTGACTCACAAAGTGATTCACACCAGTTAGATTCATATTTGTAATGTGACATAGTTCAATCGCCTTTATATGTGTTTATTTATTATCTTTTTTAATCATTGTTTTAGGTTAATCGTCCTTCTCTTAAGCTGGTTGTTCATGTTTCATAACAGAAAGCAAAATAACCGAAGTCGGAAGCAGACAGCAGTGAATCCTCTCGCTGCTCTCGCTGCTCTCTGCGGCTTCAGGAGCGAGCAGCTGTCAGTGCACACAGCACACAGAGCTGAGCGTCACGACGAGCAGAGGGGGCTTTGTGGAGGGACAGGCGCTTTAAAATGCAGCTCAGCGACGACGATTTATGCCCTCTAACACACTGTTGCATGTGCAATACGTGTCGGGTCTCTGCAGTACAAATCTAGAGTCAGGTCTACGTGCAGAGGAGATAGGGACTTTTTCCTGTCTGTGTGTGTGTGTGCGTGGTTTTTAAATCTTCGCAGTGTTGTCTGCCTCTGTACTGTCCATCCGACGGAACCAGTCCAGACATGAGTACCGTTAATCTGATTTTCTGGGACCAGTTGCAGGCTGGGAGCTCCGACGTGGACTGGTGTGAAGGGAATTACCTAATTTACCCGAGCATCGCTGAATTTTATAACACGGTTGGTTTGAAGGAGCCCTTGTGCTCTTTAATCTTTTTTGTTTGTTTTGTTTTTTTGCATAATAGTTTCGTTGACAGTCAGCTGCTTCTTCTTTTGTATTGCACTGCTTTTCTTGCAGCTTTCAGTATTACTCCGGGGGGGTTTAACTACAACTAGCTGTGACTTGTATTGACTTCCAAACAGTTTGGCTGCTCCTCAGCTTCAGCATCATGATGTTTACATGTTTAGCTTCAGGTTACAAATTTTCCTTTTCTTCATTTGCACTTGGCTGACTTGTTTGTTAAAGGCCAGCAGCAGCAGCACACTGATCAACTCCTGACAAGCACGTTGTCACAACATGATCAGTTCAACTGTATTTATTTATTTATTTATTTATTTGCTCATAGATTTTCTTTGTTTATCATTTCAGATCAGCAACATTTTGTTTTTTGTTTTGCCGCCCATATTAATGTGCTTGTTCCGCCAATATGCAACACATTTCAACAGTGGGATTTACCTCATATGGATTCTACTTGTTGTGGTTGGTAAGTTTGCTGACTGTCTGTGTGTGTGTGTGTGATGACCTCTTAACCTTTCATGTTTCTGTTCAGCTTAACTTCACTCAGATAACAAATCATATAACTAATATTTATTTATATGAAATCTATTTGTGTTAGACTAGTGTTGCATATGGCATTCATATTTATATTTCCTGTGTGTGTGTGTGGTGCTTTGTAGACAAAAAATACACTACTTCTGCAAAAACTAGTTGATAAAATGAATCATTATTAGACTTATTGATGAATTATTAATAATTTTAAAGCAAAAGGTCACTTGTTTCAACTTCTCAAATGTAAATATTTACGGATTTCTTTGTCTTATTGATTATTAACTGAATATTTGGGAGTTTTGGACTGTTTGTCAGACAAAACAAGTGATTAAAAACGTGCCAACTTGGGCGTTTTGTCATAATTTTCTCACATTATAAACCAAAAGAATGATCAGTTTATTCAGATTAACAAAACAAATAATAGTTAATTGCATCTCTAAAATACACAGTCATGCACAAGTACATAAGTTGTATGTCAGCACTCACACATGTCCACCCACATTCTTAAACTACAACAACACTGTAAAGTTCCTCAGCTGTGGCGTCTTGTCACTGTCCTCAATTATAGCTTTAGGTTACTCTGAATCATTTTTTATGACTGGGCTTATTCATCGCTGGGATGAATAAGCCTATTGCTCGAGGTTTCATTTGATTTAACGCAGTATTTCGGCCTTAAATGGTGCCTCTGTATGTAAATCGTAAAGAGAAATCCTTTTTTTTTTTTTATGACTGCTGTTATGAAAACACTCCGGTTGGCTGCAGTGTCAGCAGAGATGACCTGACAGACCTCCCTCTGTTCCCTCTGTTCCTGACAGGTGACCTTAGTGGATGATAGAAAACAACTGTAGCTGTTGAATAGGATTTGCATAACTGACTCAGCCGCAAGAACTTGAACAATGGGTCAGATGTAAAATAGGTCATTCATTCTCATTCCGCACTGTGTGTGACTTTGTATTAATCTTCTCCGTCCATGCGCTCTCTACAACATCTGCCTTCCAACACAGTGATCGAATAAAAGCTGTTTTCATATACTATACCACACATCCTCATGTATAGTGCAGCATGGGTTTACATCTCTCTTCCACTGTGTCTTTGCAGTTGGTATGACCTTTGACCCAAGCAGAAAAACAACTCTATAGGTTCTTTGGCATTGGCCTCAGCTTTGTGTGGAGTGAGTCTTTCATGTAGTTTGGCGTGACTGCTTTTTGATTGCCTGCTACCAATACCAATGCATATATTTGTTATTTTATGCCCAGATTAATCGTTTGTTCTACAAAATATTGCAAGAAATTGAATGCGATGTCTCCGATGTTTGGTTTTGTCGAAGTAATGGTGCAACAAACCCCCAAAAAATTCAATTTACCATCATAGAAGACTGAGAAAAGCAACGAACATTTCCAGTTTAGAAGCTGGAATCTGTAATTTATGAATATTATGACATTTATGGACTCCATGAGAATTTTTGTTTTGACTGCCGGCGATCTGTGAGCACACTAACACACAACACTAAGGTCATCATGATTAGTAACTTCAACAGTCCCTTTTGGATAAGAAGTTTGCTGAAGTGTAGGAATCCCATGCAACGCCTGTTACCAAAACAGATGCTGATAAGAGGGGGACTGTTGGACCGTGATAACAAACAGGCTCTAACTGATCCATCTGTCCCCTCCCCAGCACTTTAAAACCCACAGTAACCGTAACACTAGTTTCTAACTAACTCTGTGATTCATCCCTTATTCTTGGCTTAAAACAGCAAGGCTCACAAAGGGAGTTACATTATAGAAGACAGATGGTCAGTCCTGTCCTTCACATCCCTGAAGTCAGACACCCAAACTGTCTAGACTTTTAATTGTGTTTCCTTTCTTTCCTCATTAATCCGTCACTGAACAACATCAGATGACATCTCGCCCTTTCTAATGGACATTTTTCTCTTTTCTTTCAGGCATCGGATCGACATATTTTCACGCCACCCTCAGCTTCCTCGGCCAGATGCTGGATGAGTTGGCCATCCTATGGGTGCTCATGTGTGCCATTGCCATGTGGTTTCCTAAGAGATACTTACCCAGGATGTTCAGGAGGGATCGGTATGTTGACCAGTGTAACGCTGCATCAGAATAACTCCCTTCAGACGCTTAAAACTGGTGTGTGTGGTTGTATAGACACATCGGTTCAACCATGAGCTATGTGTTTGGATGTTTTCATCCCAGCTTACCACTATAGCTGCTAATTTAAATGCCTTCAAGTGAATTCTGAGAAGGGAACTTATCTCTGCGTTTAGGCTTTTGGGGCATGTGTCGAGCAGCTTCATCTGTGGAGTTCAAAGTTGGCCACTCTGTTGTCATGTGATGTTCCCACTGCTGTGACTCCCTGTTTAATAATAGGCCTGTCTGAGATAGCTGACACCAGTAAAAGCTGCACATCACATGTCTTTACTTCTTCTTCTTTCCATTGTCACACAGAGTTGTCGCGGTCACTCTTTCGCTTCAGACCGCCACTAAAACCATTCCTCTTGTTTATTATTTGATTGTTAGTGCCAACATTCCTACTGAATTTTGCCATCCTGTCCACATAGAGTTGCAAAAGTCTGACTTATTTTGCTTTTCAATCTAGGTCAAGGTTCAAAGTGGTCATCGGCATCTTGTCAGGGATCACCACTGGGCTGGCCTTTGTCAAACCTGTCGTCAACTCATTGTCACTGATGACCCTGGGTATCCCCTGCACGGTGCTGCTCATTACTGAGCTCAAAAGGTTAGTGAAAAGGGTTTGTTAACAACAGCGGAGGTGAGCGTGTGCAGGTGAATGTGCAGCCCTGATCTGCAACCATCATGCTATGTATCGGTGCATCCTCACGTGGACTTCAACTGAGAATGTTCTCTTCTATTAGAGTCAGTACAGAGCATGTAAAATCAAAGATGGCACAGGATTTCTTTCTCATTCACAGTCTGTGTTTTTAATTGTTTGTAATGACTTTAATGAAAAAGCCCATTCTCACTAATTTGTCTTTTAATGTAACCTCATATTCTGTTTTTTTGTTTTCTACTGTAATTCATAGCACAAAGGTTGTGTCTGCATGTGCAAACAGTTCATTCAAGATGAGTGAAGTTGTTGCAACACAATTGGGAAATCTGTTGAACTTTGCGCATAAAATCCCTCCCACTGCTGCAATGTGTAAGTTAACACAGCAAACAGTGGGAACAGCATCAGGATGTAGCATGTGTACGTAAACATTTCACCTTTGCTCTTTTGTACTTGCATTGTCTAATGACGTGGAGTGTTCCTGACTCATTTTAGGACATTATGAAGTCTAGAAATGTTCCTAAACGCACACAACAAGTCACTAATGCCCATTTTTGTGTGTGTGTGTTAGTGTCTCTAAAGCTTTCTTCCGTCACGGTAACGTGGAGCTGCTCTGTTGTTTCCGTTTCCCACAGCCCTTACTCACCACGTCAGTCTTTTAACCTTCAGTCATCCATTGTTCAACCTGTTAGCAATTCTTGACATTACTGCAAATTCCAGTCATCAATAGAGGCTGCTTGTTTTTGTTCTGCTAAATGGGAGAGAATTCCTGGCTGATAGACTTTTGCCCTCAGAAACGACAGACTGTTTTCTTCTTACTGTTTGCTTTTTTTTTTTTACAGTACGCCTGCTGGCTCCCATTCAAGTCACTTCCAGTGAACAAAAACAACATGTCTCGTGTATAGGACATCCATTAGTGATATTACACAACAGAAAGTGTTGAAGCAATAATACCAGTCGTAGTTGTGCTATGATAGCTGAGTTATTAGTTATTTATAGTTATTCACTGGTATGATAATAAAAATACAAAAGTGATTTATGTCTGAAAAACGAGTTGGTGCATGTGGGGACAAAGTTCATTTTCACATTGCAGAAATAATGAGTCCATAGACTGTATTATAGCAGCTATTTATTATTTAAATCTTAAACTGAAACAACAGATGTACTCCTTGACTCAAGTCCCACTTAGGATTTAACTCTTCGCTGTCTCAGAAGGCTTTTAAGTAAACACGACAAAGAAATGGCCTCAAAGTACAGACAAATGGTACTTCATATGGAATATATTAAGAGAAAAAACCCATATTTATACACATACCTTCATATACACATCAGAAATCACAGGAAAAAAAAATGCTACCTATTAAAATGCCATCACTTTAATCTGCCCAGGCCTTTTCCTTTCATAGTTTCCTCTCCTTTCAACACGGTAACAAAAAGAAAGTCAGATTGGGCAAGAGTCAAGAGGTCAAATGTTATTTTTTAATGTATTTGGAGATTTATAAAGTCTAAATAAGGTTGTTTTGTAGTCCATTCCAGATATTTCGACTGCAATGTTCCTGGTTTCATACAGAGTCCTCTTCACTATTTTCTGTACTTTGGCCTATCCAGTGAAGCCAAAACGCCCCCAGAAAAGGCAAAATAATCATAGAAGAAAAGCACAATAATTATCCAAAACTGTTCAGTTTACAGACCAACTCCCTGCTTTCACTCAGCCATACAGCTGTGCACAAACAGATTTTTCCCTTGCACTGAGGGATTATTATCAGCAGCATTGTGGATATGCTCGCTTTACCTTCAAATAAAGTGATCTAGAAAATCTTGTCTTGTTTACAACCAGTCTGATTGTCTGACGGCTTACTTCCTCCCCCGCCTCATCAGACTTCATCTGACGCCACCGGATTTCCACCTGGGAACTATGTTTTATATCATCAAAAAAGTAGCCCAAGATCATTCATCAACAACGCTGCATGATCTCTGTTTTTATTAATACAATTTGATATGGTTTAATAGAGTATAGTGATATATTATGTAAGCTGTGCCTTCATACTATTAAAGACTCATCTCCAGTGTAAGTCAGGCCCTGTTTCACTGACCCAGTGGAGCCTCTTCCTTTCTTTTCCCTTGAGTGAGCGAAGCCTCTCAGCAGTGCTTCGCCCCAGTCCTTTCCTTCACTTATCTTGGCCGACAGTAAACTCTCCATCACACTGCGTCTCTCAGGAGAAGTCCTGGTTTCGTGACGTTTCTTATCTTACATGCTTCTGTTTGAGCTGATAGACACAGTATACCAGACATCCGCCTGTTTGGGGTGGCTTTGTCAGTGTATGTTTGTTAGCAGGAAGGGGCGTCGGTCAACTTATGGCGACTGTAGTGTATGCGTGTGAAGGCAGTTACTGAGCCTACCGCTGACTTAGTTACTGTACCTTATGCACAGGCAGGATTTGCTCCCATGTGAATATAATGGATGGAAACACTTACAGTATAATACAGTATTGATGGCAATTTAATGGAATATTTCCCCTCGGGAAGACAGATCACTGGCCATTTATTTCTGTACTTCCTCTTGCAGATGAGTAGCCGTGACACAATTTTTTTTCTTACTTCCTCTCTGGACCAATTATGTAACATCATCACAGTGGTATGATAATTTATTTACCTCACTTAAAACCTTCGAAAGAAGACATTAAACAGTCGTAATTTTTACATTTGGAAAGTCAAATCTACAATTATTCAAACACTCACTTCATCCATTCAATATCAAATATACTGTAGTCTGGTAAGACCAGTGGATAATGGTGGTTAATGTTGGTTACATATCTTTCTAATTTGCAAAACGTCCTGATATACTGAGTTCATGACACGTGTCTACTTGGACTTCAGTTGCACTACATTTTAGCATTAAAGCTACGTTAATCATTATTTTCTGTATCTTCAAAACAGAGTCTGGTACAAAAAAATGATACTGGGCTCTATAGCTGATTTTCCCATTCAACTGTACTGGGGTTATATTTTTATACAAGTCACATGTTCAAATTATATTAAGGTGATGCAGAATTAAAATAGTGGCCACGGTATCTGACAAGTGGGTGCTGTTGCAGGTTGATGAGTGGCGAGCCAGCAGAGACAGGAGGCCAGAGCCGACACACTGAGCTTCATGACAGCTCTTTATCATAAACCACTGGGTGACATCATGGACACTATGCCTGTGTTTTATACAGTCTATGGTAGCGACGAACTCAGACAGAATTATCATCTGACTTTACAGTTCCTCTCAGGTCTATAAAAACATTTTAGCCTCTTTTAGCTTGTTGTTTTGGTAGAAACTCATCTGCCTTGTTTCCATCTGCAGCAGCCAGCTGGAAGTAGTTAAACGATTATATGCAAATGTTTTATTTTCAAGTGACCAAAGAAATTAAACGCAGGTTTAAACCATCGTCGCGTACTTGCCACAGGGCTGCAACAATGGCTGTTGTTGCACCAGAGTTGCACAAGCTAAGTCTAAAAATCTGTTTCCATTATCGGAGTCATCTTGGCTTCTCCTTCACTTTAAACTAACACTTGAAACTTCCCATGGTCTCTGCAGCTGAATGTTGCTTGTTGTTTATCTGCATTGTGCTGTTGTTATTGTGTTGTCATGCTTGCTGGAAACGGTTAGTTTCATCTCAGCATTCCTGTCCCCTTGAAACAATGGTAATCTAAATTAAACCCTTGTGAAATGACGACGTCATCAATTGCTCCGTCTTAAGGGAAGGTGACAAACAGTCACAGTGACACAGTGCTTGGTCATCACAGTTTAGTCAGGCTCTTGTCTTTGTTTAGTTTGTTTCAGCCAGCAGCAGGGCTGTTACTGGTGTGTCTAAGAAGGACAGGACTAAGAATAGTTTATCAGTGGCATTCTGGATTAGCACATGCCTCTGTAGGTCAGTGGTATGTCCACTAGGAGATATTAATGTGAAGAAGTAGACCAGAGTACTTGGTAGGTCCCAAAACAAAGAGTAGATAATCCCTTCATCTCAAGAGAAATGTTTAACCTACAATTTAATGAACTGGTACGAACATCTAAGTCATAAATATAAAAGCACCTTAAATACATCATAAACAATAAGGTTTGCATACACAAGACTCTTAAGCACATTTAATGAAATCAAATGTAAAAATACAGAAACAATGTGCTGTATGTTCTTGAATTATGGTAACATAATGAAGAGCAACATTTACAGGTCACTTATATCGGTGAGTCACAGTGTATTTGTGCGTGCCTTCACAGTTGTACACATTTCTCAGCGCTCTGTTCGATCATTGCAGGTGCGAAAACCCACGTGTGTTCAAGTTGGGACTGGTCTCAGGGATCTGGTGGGCACTGGCTCTGCTTTGCTGGATCAGTGACAGGATATTCTGTGAAATGTGGTCATCTGTTAACTTTCCCTACCTACACTGTGCTTGGTAAGCTCAAAGTCCTTTCTGTCTATAATCTTTGAATCTTTTCATCTTAATAAGAAATGGGTGAAGAAATCTGCCCGTTGAGTGAGATAATGTCATTTTAGAATAGAAATCGACTTTGCTTCAAGACATTTTCCATGAAACATTAAAGAATGATGAAGATTGCTGGACTGGAATCAAGAAAAATGAAACCATGAAGTACAAAAGATGAAAATTTGCAGAATAGTCAGAATCAGGTTTATTGCCGAGGAGGTTTTTATTCTAAGGAGTTTGTCTGGAATCTGGTATTTTGGTGCATAACAATAAAGATACTAAGAGAAAAGGAGAATTAAAAGCAAATAATACAAAAATTAAGAATCATAAATGAAGTAGCAAATTTTACAAATATAAAGTATAAGAAATATGTGCAATGAGCAGATGTAATAATCCATAGATTTGAAAGACTCAAATCCTGACAAATAAAGCACCAAAGACATTGTTAATCTTTCACTGCTGATGGCTGCTGACCACGTCCTCTTACTCTTACAGGCACATCCTCATCTGTCTGGCTTCCTACTTGGGCTGCGTTTGCTTCGCCTACTTTGACGTCGCGACTGAGGCCCCGGAGCGAGGACCCGTTATCATGTTCTGGCCCAACGAGAAATGGGCTTTCATTGGCGTGCCCTACGTTTCCTTCCTCTTCGTCCACAAGAAGTCCGCTATCAAGGTGACTTAATCGCGACTTGGGTCTGCAGCTCTGCTGGTCGCGCTTCAACACTTCTCACAATACACACCACTAAGTCGGGTTGTGTCCACTGGGTGATGTAGGTGATGCACTTTTTGGCCAAACAGTCTTTTCCTTTTTTCTGTCCCCGATCTGGTTTTGACTACACAGCAGTGTTTATGCAACAAAATGTGTCACAAACCAGTCGAGCATGACACAGGGTGACTTTTTAAATGAAACAGTATCAAAGCCAAGAACCCTTTACAGTGTTCCAAACGTCCTCTCGGGCTTTGTAAGTATTAGTATTATGCATTTCAGGCTTCTTTAAAGAGAAGGTTTTGTACATTTTATAATGACTAAGAAAACCTCATTATAAAGCATCATATTGCCTTTATAAACACGACAAATAATAGCATCTCATAGGTGCAGTCTGGCCATCATGAAACCATGTTTAGAAACAATAAAGCACTGGATTCATTAACTGTGATTAATGCATTAAGTATTAAAGCTTCATGTTGTTTTGCTTAGCCAATCTTACTATGCTCAATGGATCACCAAGCTGGTTCATAAGATGTTACAGAAGTGTTCTAAGAAGGTATTTCACACAAAGCCTTATGTGTATTTGAATACATAACGGATTCAGGCCTCTGTTGACTGACTTTTTAATTTAAAACATTAGAAATAGATTCTTTCTTTCGCGCGTGTGCTATGTTTTACTTCCAGCATGCCACTGTGATTGTACAAGATATTATATGAGAAATGTGTTTAATATATTCCTGTATATATTTTTGTTAACTAACAATGTATTATGCAGTTGTTTTTTTTTTTATATCATTCATATATAACTGAATGAATAGGTACCATTTGATATTGGCAGAAACCCAAAGGGAAAAGAAAAACAAAAAAACAGAATGTGAAATCAAAATGTATTGAGATATGAATGACTATTCAAGGAAATGATTACTTATTTTGCACAAGACGAAGAATGGTTCTCAAAGCCTTCGGCTAAATACTCACCGCGCAGCATTTCAGAACATGATAATTCTAATTATTTACTCAAATATTTGCTTGCTAATGCCGTTAATGCTTCCGTTTTCTGATTTGCACCCAGCGTGCAAAGACTCTTAAACTTGTCTCCAGGGTTCTTTATTCCAGGCACCACTATTTTAGACTTTGTGCTGAATATCCATTGAAGCTCTAAAAGCCTTAATCAAACACGAACATGGACTAAAAAGGCAAAAGAATGTGAGTTCTGTCCTTGTGATGCAACTGAAGTGTTCTCTAAAAGGGGAAAATGCAGTGTAACGACTGCATTCAGTAACAAATGGGAATTTAGTTTATATCGGGTAGTTGTAGGTTTTAATACGTAGTCTATACATTTCATTTGTTCATGTCTAGTTGGCAGAAATGAGTAGAAATTCTGTATGTGGAATAAAAAAAGGGAAGTATGTTTCAAAGCTACACACTAACCCTAAAAGACAAGGAGCACCAAAGCTTTTTTTTTTTTTTTTTCATTACAAACCATTGTTTTAAAGCTTGTTCTGGAAAACTGCCTCAAGCTGTTTAACTAATATTATTTTACTCCCGTCCTCCCGCAGAGGCTTCTGGAAAAAATAACTTATGCCTACATGAAGGATCAAATAAAGGATCGTGATTTACAAAGAACAAAACTATTTTTTTTTGAGATTCTGAAGTGGTATTTTCTAACAACATGAAGTATTTTGTGAAATCCAAAACTTATATTTTTGTAAAAAAAAGAAAAGAAGTGTAGCCAAAATTGAAGGGTGAGTGATTTTTTTGATATTGCATGATTACTACCTTTGTATCGCCAAACGTTTCATAAAAACTGTTTTTTATGTTATCTTCAGGAGAAATGGACAGTATTGACAATGTGATCAAAAAAGCTGTTGTTTTGCTCAAGGACACTTATTACATCTTACTGAATCATACCTCTGATCCACGATGGTGGGTTGTTTGTATGAAGTCAGTGAGTCAGCCTCAGATAAAGGAGCTTGTGTAACAGGACAGCTTGTCTAATGCTGCCCTCTGCATCGTGATGTTTGTGTTGGCATGAGGTATGATTATGATCTCATAACAGTGAAGTCTTTTTTATGACCTTTATATAAATCTTAGTTTTTGGGTTTTTTTTTCTCTGCTTGCAATGACAATACGGACAAACTGCACAGAGGTATTTATTTTCATAATTTATCTTGTTTTGTAAACAAATATTTGTAATAGATTAGAACATTGGTATGTTATTTTATTTTATTTTATTTTATGCAATAAACAAAGCCAATACTCAAAATGATTACTGGTGTTTATTTTACAAATCTCACACACTGTTGGAATAATGCATGCATCCAAAATATTCAGCGCCAGTGGTGAAAAGTAACTAAGTAAGTACAAATACTTTATACTTATGTATAAGTCTAAGGTATTTGCACTGTGTTTACCGAATTACATCGAATTTATGCTTCTTATATTCCTATAGTACACTACATTTCTGAGAGAAATATTACTTATAGTACTTTTTACTTCACTACACAGCCCTGTGATGAAGTGGCGACTTGTCCAGGGTGTACCCCGCCTCTCGCCCAAAGCCAGCTGGGATTGGCTCCAGCCCCCATGACCCTGATAAGGATAAGTGGTCAGAGAACATTCATTGATCGATGGACTTTCATTGATTTACATGCTATAGTTAATTTGATTTTAGATACAAAACATCAACTCATTTCATATGACCCGCCCCCCCAAAAAACATCCTAGATGTTTTCCTTTAGGAGGCTGATTGAAGCCACTAATATTAGAAAACTCTGCATTTATTTATCTTGTTGCATTAATTTAAAAACTGTACAAATGATCTCAGGATGAATAAACATTTATGTCTTTTGGGTACTTGCAGGCTCCATAATTTAACAATATGAAAGGAGCCATTGCATAGCGAGTACTTTAACTGTAGATACTTTAAGTACATTTTTAATCAATAAAAACTGTACTTTACTTCTTATGCAGGACTTTTACTTCTAACAGGGTTATTTTATGCTGTGGTATTGTTACTTTTACTTAAGTAAAGCATCTGAGTACTAACAATACTTTGTAGCTTTATGATGAAGATGACACTTTTTGCCACCAGGGGGCAAAGTTTTCCCACGTCTACTTTATTTATCTCAGCTGTCTACCCTTGAAATACTGAAGGAAAATTAGAAAAGTCCAAAAATATGTGATTGAATTAATACAAAAAACCCAATGTCCTCCACAGTCAGACTCCACAGTGTCTAAGATTTTACAAACAGACTGTACAGTACATCTGGACATAATGAGGTAGTACTGTATGTACTGTACATGCCTTTTAAACATGTTTCTTCCATCCTCCAAATTAAATTATATCTAGTCCACAGACACAAACCACAGACACTGTACTAAAAGTTCTGCTTTTTTTCTATTCTGGGGTTCATTCTGCTCATCAGTGAAGTGTTTTTTAAAAAACAGATTACAGAAGTTAGAAGTTGTTACTGTAGATCTTCAAATACAAATGAAATGAGCTTGAGATGTGACACACTCATTGTAAGAACGTGGAATAAATACCATTAAATATAATGAAGTTTGTGCTCAGCGTCACTTAAATTAAATATGTGATGTTAGCCTGGCTTTTATTTAAGGTGCCTCATCAATTTCATACCTTTTACGCCTCAATCACCCTCTCTGATACGTCTTATCCCCTGTGTTTATTTACCTAACGTACTTTAATTTAGTTTTTACGTTATATGGTTACAGTTTTTAAGTCTTACTGAAATGGTTCTTACTCTCTTCATATTGGCTATCACATATTATAACATTTTATTACCATATGGCCAAATTTAATGTATGTATTTATTTATTTTTGCAAAATTCTATTAATTATTGTCTATTTCTGTTTTTATTTTTTTTGCTCTGTGAAGCACTTTGGGCTACATGTTTGTGTTTAAGTTTAAGTTCAAATACAGAAATACAACATTATTAAATTGCATGAATTCATTCAGACAACAGATATGAACCATGAAATTGTGTCATAGAACCCAAAAACATTTTTTTTTATTATTTTGAAATATTATTTCAAAATGTCTCTTTTTAAAATTGAAAGACTTTGTGATTAAAAGGCATTAAACTCACTTTTTATAGTTTTCTATCATTATAATTAACTATATTTTGCTATTTGTGCTGAGTCTGTATTTATTTATTCCATAATTAATGTATTTCATATTGAACGCTCAGTCTCCATTGCCCAAATGTCCAATATGGTTTAATTTTACCATCGTATTTTCTATAATAAGCCAAATGAATGACTGGGTGATAAATAAATGATACTATGATACTGTTAATGATTGAATATCATGCCATACTGTATTTCATGGTCAAATGAGGGCAGTGACTCTGCTGAAGGAAGTCCCGCCTCCTGTTATTGTCAAAGCCTCTCATTGGTTCTCACATATGTCACTCAAATAACAGCCATGTCGAGATTATGGGTCAGATAGAAGACCATCGGCTTTAATCTGGTTGACTCGTGTGGATGTGTTTCAGCGTTATACATTTGGAGATCCGACACCGGGAATAAACTCCAACACCTTTACTGACGCTGACGCGCACTGACGCTCCTGCTGCGGCTCCGCTGTGCGCCTTTTTGTCATCACAGCATGATGTTTATAATTAGACGCTGAAACAACTGACGGCGCGTTTGTCGAGCCTTGGAAAAATAATTAAAAAAAAGAAAAAAAAAAGGCTGTCAAACATAAGAGAGACCATAGATGTGATTCCTTCCCACTACGGGCGGCAACAACACACACATCCATCCAAATGATGTCAGGAAAGCATTTCAAGGCTCATGAAGTGAGCTGCTGCATCAAGTATTTCATCTTCGGCTTCAATATAATATTCTGGGTAAGTCCCTCTGTTTTTGCTGTTTGCAGGACTTGCAGGGCCTGCTTGTGAGCTTTAACACACTGACATGACATGTTTTTGTTCTCCATCAACAAGAAGCTTTCTGTTCCTGTAGGTGAGGGTGAGGTGTGAGGTGTTTTCTTTTCTTCTGGTTTGCTTTTTAATAGGAAGACATGGATGATTTCATCCCCGCAATAGACTCCCCCCTGCTCCTGTGCACTTGCTCCCACTGTCAGCACGCTTTTGTTTTTGTGTAGACAGCATCAGTGTGTGTGTGTGTGTGATAGAGAGAGAGAGATCTGATGAGGCTTTCCTGGCCTGTCAGATCTATTTGTTTACATCAAGCTGTTTGATTTTATTGTCAGTGTCAGGGGTGTTTGAGCTGGCACTGCTCTGGTAAACTGTAATCTGTGATCATCTTGCACTGAATGAAAAAACAAACACCTCCTTCCTGTGCTTTGGACCCACCAGTAACCCCATCAAGAGCTGCCGGATGTCCCACTTTAGGTCTCCAGTTACTAATTTTAAACAGTACCTGGTGGTTTCAGAGAAGAAAGATGAGATCTGCCGCAAGGGGGATTTATTAGAATGAACTATATAATATAACACTGCATGTTTGTGTCATGCACCAAAGGTGCCCAGCCCACATGAACAATAACAAAGGCAAAAAGAAGAAGTAATGCATCGAACATGTCAGAGATATGAACACAACCTTGCTCGTTACATTCCAGCTATAAAACATGACAAAAAAAAAATAACATCCTGTTCCTTTTAACACGTCGAACATGAAGCTAAGCATGTAATGCATGACTTATTTGAGGAGGGTGGGCGATGTGTGTTGGAGCTAAAATGATTAGGTGACTAATTTTTTTAAACTAGACTCGATTTATTGTTTGAGCCATAAATGCCAAAACATTTGATGGTTAAAGGCTCCCAAATGTGAGAATTCACTGTTTTTTCCAGGTTTTACGCGACAGTAAATAAAATAATTTGGGGTTAGGTGATGAGCGAACGTGAGGGTTTGTTATGTGGGAGAGTGGCCAAATGATACAGGTGACAAACAGGTGACAGGAAACACGTTGGTAAATCCAAATGGAAATGAAGCGATATATATTTTAAACCTTTTAAAAATAAAATGCTCAACATTTTTATTTGTCAGTGAATTGCGTGAAAAAAAACACAACCAAGTCGCTGTGATGAGCATTTTTCACTATTTTCTGACCAGACGTTAATCTCTTGAACTGATGAATCTATGAAATGTTTTCTCAATGAAACATTTCGTCTTGTTAGGGGTTAAAAAAAATGCTCATGCTCACATTTACACATCCAACAAGCTGATGCCTTCAAAAAACTTTGCGTTGTCCGACAACAGTGTACATCCAAAAACTGTTTCTTTTATAATGAAGCAGCAAATCTTCCAATTTGCCAAGAACCAGAAAATATTTTGCTTTTTTTTCTTAATAATTAACTGCAATGATTAATCCATTTTCTGTAGATTGAAGAATTGAATATTTGTTGCAGCACTAATCGTGATATCGGTTCTAGAAAATACATAAAGTGTTCTGTAAAAAAAGGCCCAGTGACATTAAACAGTAACAGTAACAACAACCACAATACAAACAGTCCAAAACCACAGTTTGACAGCTGACAGATTTATATTCATAGGATATATATGGTTGTATCGCTTGCCCTTTTTTTGAACGTTCTGCTATAAGTGGAGCCGGTCTGTTCGTGGCCTCTCACAGACCTCCAGAGTGATGAAGAGGAAGGCCACCTGTCAGGCCCTACAGAGGCTCTCAGCCAACCATGCAGTCAGGCAGTGACCTCTGTGATCCCTTCACCATTCATATATCATCAGAGGAAGTTGGCTGTGTCAGAAGCATCTGTTCCTCCTTCCTCTAAACCCATGTCACTAATAACCACTTGAAAAGTTAATCTGCAAAGTGTTTCATACGCTTTGACAGAAAAAAAAAACATTAATTTAACGAGGTTAAGTGACTTGACCAGTATCTAGTCTCTAAATGGGTTATCAGCCGTTCTTTAAAGAGCATCATTATTATTTAATATAATGCATTTTTATTCTTGTTATAAAGTAGTATTATGTGTAATCCAATATTCAAACTATACTATGAACACAAGGTCCACTTAGTAGATAATTGCAGAGCTTTTTAACCACATCTGGTGGTCTTCATCAGCTGATGGGATTTGCTCAGTAGCTTTGGATCAATAACATCCACAATATCAATGTTGCAGTGATGCGTTCAACAATTACTGCCACAGCACGGAGTGATGTCGTGAGGGAGCTGCCTTAGTTTCGACAGCAGAAAATGGCAAATATTCATATTCAAAATGTAATTAGAAAATAAATGTGTTTAATAAATCACTAATATGACTAATGAGAAAATAAATGTGTTTAATAAATCACTAATATGACTAATGAATTTCAAAAATATGGTTTAATTCCTATACTAAGTCTAAACACGAGGCTACCAGCCGGTTGCGAAATGCCTTCAGTGCTTTGATTATTAACTTTTCAAATCCTGAAATGTGGTTTTGAACTTCTACACTGTGGGTGGAAACTTGTACAGTCATAATGCGTTCAGGCTGTTATAAGATGCTTTCTACAGTAATATGGGAGTCTCCTGCTGATACTGCAGACAGAGATGAGAAATATTTAGTAATGGACCACAGCCAGGAAAATCTCACTGTGGTTTCTCTCCGTGCTTCTGTGCGATGACTACATGTTGTAGTCACAGCAAAATAATCCTGCTCTCTTGTCTCTTTCTTCTTCGTCTCTTAGTTCCTTGGAGTGGCGTTCCTCGGCATTGGGTTGTGGGCATGGAGCGAAAAGGTGATTTTCATTTATTTTCTTAATTTTCTGATTTTCTCTCTATGTAACAATAATTTGATGTGAATCTTTCCCCCCCTATAAACACCTGCAAATAACCCATAAACTAAGCAAGATCATTTACATTCATCCCCTGTTGTTCACACCCATCTGTCTGCACAAAATCCTCGCAGTGGCTTTACTGAATCAGAAAGGAATGTCATGCTTTCCGGTGGGACGCCCCTCTGAACAATGGACAGAAGAAAGGATCTGATTCATTTCACAGATTCATTCATTGTGTACTCTAAGTACTTGGGGTGTCAAGGGGGGGGGGGCAGACGGTCTAGTGAGTTTTCAAGTGTCCTGACTTTCAATGAAGATGGTTGGTCATTGTTTTCATTATATATTAATCAGGTAAATGTCCTGATTACTTGATTAATTGCTTGGACAATAAAATATTTAGAAGACAGGAAATGCCCTTTACAATTTCCTCAGGTGGAGTCTTGAAATGTCTTGTTTTGTCTGGCCAACAGCCCAAAACACAAAAAGATTCAATTTACTGCGATTAAAAAACAAAACAGAAAAGAGCAAATCCTCACATGTGCAAAGCTCCAACAAGAGAATATCTGGCTTTTTTTTTTCAAATAAATTATTTAAACAGTTAATGTAAATTTGTGAAATTTGTAATTTTGGGAAACGTGCTCATAATCTATCTTGCAAAGAGTTAGATGAGAAGATCGGTGCCTCTTTTGTGTCTGTACGTTAAATATACGAAATGTACGAAAACAGGGGGGGAACCGCTAGCCTGACTCTGCCCAAAGCACAAGTCATTCATTAACACATTAAACCACGTTCGTTTAATCTGTACACAAACCAAAGTGTAAAAATAATCATTTTACAAGGGATATAGGGTTACACTTCCTGGCACTTTATTGGCTCGGAACAATTTAGGGAAATAATCCAGTTTATGACCCTCTATAAAACCACAACTTGTTATTTGTATGAATCAAAGCCACGTTGCTATAGAGTTGATGGCAGGTGGATTTTGTTACCTTGGGACAGAGGCAGGCTAACGGTTTCCCCCCTGATTGCAGTCTTTACGCTAAGATAAGACAACTGGCTGCTGGCTTGAGCTTCACATTTACTGTACAGACATTAGACTGGCATCCATCTTCCATCCGTCTGACTCTTTGCAAGAGTGTGATTCAGCATAATTACCAAAATGTGTGTGTGACTGTTCCTTTAAGTGTAATCAACTAATTGTTCAAGCTCATCACAATAATAAAGTTGAGACTTGGGGAGGGTGTACGCTGGAGAACGTGCCAACTATACGGAAGATATTTAGTTTCCTTGATGAAGACAGTGGACTTTAGTCAAACTTTTAAATAATTTAAAGCCTCTAACACCTCACTCTGTTTCACCAGGGCGTCCTCTCCAACATCTCGTCCATCACAGACCTGGGGGGTTTTGATCCAGTCTGGCTCTTCTTGGTGGTGGGTGGTGTGATGTTCATCCTTGGATTCGCTGGTTGCATCGGAGCGCTGCGAGAAAACTCTTTCTTGCTCAAATTTGTACGTTTCCTTATTAAACATATTGTGAAGAATCCTTAATATAGTATCTATATTTCAGTCTGCGTTGTGATATTTGCTAAATTCAGAGAACTGTGAATGTTTCAGTTTTCCGTGTTCCTGGGGATTATCTTCTTCCTGGAGCTGACTGCAGGAGTCCTGGCCTTTGTCTTCAAAGACTGGATCAAAGACCAGCTCAACTCTTTCATCAACAACAACATTCGAGCCTACAGAGACGACATTGATCTACAAAACCTGATAGATTTCACCCAAGAATACGTGAGCGCTATATTTTTATATCCACAGTACTCATTTCACTCCAGTGTTGTCTTTACCTTGGTTTAATCATGGTGCTTCATTTCTGTGGGACATTGTTGACATATCTGTTTAACCTTGTAGTGGGAGTGTTGTGGAGCTTTTGGAGCTGACGACTGGAATTTGAACATCTACTTCAACTGCACTGACTCCAACCCGAGTCGTGAAAAATGTGGAGTGCCCTTTTCCTGCTGCACTAAAGATCCAGCGGTATGTCTTCCCAAGAACTCAACACAGTTGAGTCTTTCTAATCCACGGCCAATTCATTCCTATTTATGGTTAATAAACACAAAGCCAATTGGTGCAATTTGGAGTTTGTGAAGTTGGAGTTGAAAAGATATTGTGAAGGACCCCTTGTGACACATAGCTTGGTTATCTATGTCCTCCAGAAGGTTGACTAAAAAATGTCAACTATCATGGCTGGTTTCCAACAGGACATCCAGGCCTCATAGACTCTGCCAGCACAGCAAAGTCTGAGAGCGCCTGGGAGGAGTTATCTTGACCAAGGCATTTTTTTGGCAGAAAAATGTTCTAACTGCTGCTCTCTGTGCAAGGCGGTGGCAGTCTTGCTTCACTGTAATGAAAGTTACACAAGAGCCTTTTTTTTTATTTTTATCTTCTGACCCAAGGACATACTGTTCCACCAAGGTCATCCTTTTTGATAGCAACACTTCAGTTGAAATGGAAATTATATAACACATGATGTTCTCTGAGGTCATTGTTTACTCTGAACTTTTCTATCCTGTGACTGCCGAACAAAATCCACAGTACAGTACAGAACACTGTTTTCAGTCTGTGACTTTAAAAAGAAAGCAGGGGTCGAGGTGTTTTTGAGTCTTGTTTACCACTTAAATGACATTATATTTAAAGAATAAAGGCTGGATAAGGCCCAAAACCAACAATGTGTTCATTTGACTGCAGCGGTCTGTGGTATTCAGACCTGACCCCATTAGTTCCTGCTGAAGATGGAAAAAAGGGTCCATCAGAATTTCCTAATGCCTAAGGAGATGTCTTTGTTTGTCAGAACTAACAGTCCAAAAGCCAACGAGATTCAATTCACAGTAATATAAAACAGAGAAAAGTGCAAATGCTCACATGTGCAAAGCTTTAACCAGATAATATTTGGCTTATTTTTTTAAAATAACTTACTTAAACAATCAATGTAATAGTTCAACATGCTTGAACACAGGATGGTATTCTTTTCTTGCAAAGAGATAATCAATATCTCTCTCATGTCTGTTCATTGAATTCGTGGTTGGAACCAGCAGCAGCAGGTGAGCTGAAAACAATGGAGCTGTGCGGCACAGAAAAATAAGATATATCCGACTTTGGCTACATGAACAGTAAAATATAACCTATTTTTAATGCATAGACTTTATAATTAAATATTCAATCTGCGTGGCTTTGCAAGGCTTGCTTGTCACTGTCACTTTTAATGTTTCGGGAATTTTACCAGATCAAAAGAGTCAAGCCCCACAGCAGTTAGGTCAAAAGTCCCAATCTTTATGGTCTAAATCTGAGTCAAATCCAAGTCTTAAAGTTCAAGTGTGCAGCTCTGCTGTGTGCAGATTTATACACTGGGAGCCCTCCTGTCCAATACACTCCAAAAAAAAGGCCAAACGCACTCCAGTAATACACTGGACAGTAGTGTTCCTGGAGATATAATGGTACAGCGTGCTCATCTTGGCAATGACAAAACTGAAAATGAAGTCCAGGTTGAAAACAAGCAGGATTTTCCTTTTTATGCCCTCCTGCTACATGTCTTGACTTTTGAAAAATGTATAAGCCATAAACCATTTTCTCTTCACAGGAGGATGTCATCAACACACAGTGTGGCTACGACATCAGGGCAAAACCGGTGAGTGGCTCACAGGAATTTATAACAGAGATTAAAACCCTGATCTAAAAGTAAGCCGGCATTATAAAACAGTATAAAGCCAGACGTTTCTCTTCCTTATTTTGCCTCAGGCAGTTTTTTGGCTGCATGAGGTCATCAGGTACTCCACCCTGGGCACAATATTCCTCTTTCACAGTGTTTCCCAACTCCCCAGTCTTCAAAAATACAGCTGCTGGCTCCCCATCAGAACCTTGGGCCGTGTGGTATTACTCACGCTGCAGCAATGCACTGGGTATTAAAACCCCTCCCCCATCATTGGCTTTGGCCTTACTCCATAGTAGCATAATGTAAGGAAAAGGCTGTGTTTGTTTTCTTGACTTAAAATGTGAGGAAAAAGCCAGAGAGAACTAGTTTTAACGAGAGTCAGGGCAGAAAACGAGTGGGCTGAGTGTGTGTGTGTGTTAACAACCGGATAACACTAGTTCAGAGGGAGTTTATTGTGAACGGACCACAAGATGAAAAAGAGAAGCGTGTGCTACCATTAAAAATAATCATGTTGTTAAGTGCTGCAAAGCAACATAAATCCCAACATGATTACCTAGAGTAGAAGGGATAATAAAAGTAAAAGCCAAAACATTTCATCTGCACTTGATTGTCAGAGTGTAATGCTGGTTTCTGTTGTTTTTTCTGTCAGGACTCTGAGCAGCGGACCTTCATTTATATCAAAGGATGCGTCCCTCAGTTTGAAAAGTGGCTTCAAGACAACCTGACTGTGGTGGCAGGCATCTTCATTGGGATTGCATTATTACAAGTGAGAAACAATGTGAACAGTTCAGTTTATTATCTGTCAACTTTGAACTTTTACCTAATGTAAACTATGTTTGTTTCTTTGTTTTTAGATTTTTGGCATCTGTTTAGCACAGAATCTCGTGAGCGACATTGAAGCTGTGAGAGAGAGTTGGTAGGTGGCAGCAGCTTGTTTGTTTTTATTTATTTTGTTAATGAATATCTCCAAAACTATTGGATGGATCGGCAGGAATTTGAGTTTTTATTTATCCTGTGAAATATCTCACAACAAACATTTCCAGAGGATGAATCCTGCTCATTTGTGGTTATGATTGAAAAATCCAACATAGAACATTTTAAGTGTGAAAACTCCAGCTGTAGTCTTCAGAACAACTTTATTCTTTTAATTTATGAAGATATTTCAAGTGGTACACTTTGCAAGTAGGCGAAGCTGTGCCAGATATTCACACTTCATACCTGAGCCCACTTTACAGAGCCGGTTGCATGTGTTATGTTATGTAATTGTTCATTTTAATGTGTTGATGTAATTGGATCCGTTTAATGTCGTTTTTGTGCAGTTTGTTTACCTAAGACCTCAACTCCAATCTCCAAAGGCAGGACGGATGTACCAAGTAAGCACTATTAAATCCATTAGCCTTGCGGTATATAAATATTTATATTTGTATTGATTGATTTTATTGATTGTGTTTCCACTGAAATGTTTTCTTTTGTCTTCAGAACTCTGCAGTTTGGACGCCAGCGCCGAAGGGAAATAGATTAATCAGCTAATGTGTCCAGAACCAAGAGCCGGATTCATATGTAAATAATAAATTTAGAGTTATTTTTAGAGTTATTCTTGGCCCTACTTTTGACTGAAGCACGGCCTCTAAACTGTACTGTAGCTTTCATACAGTAGCCGATGAATCAAATGCAATGCAAATTCTTTACAGTATATAAGCAGCTACGATGCTATAGTCACAGTCAGATTAGTTTATAGGTCTGTAAACGAGGAGCTGAGGGAGGTCGTGACTTGTTAACAGAACACAGGACGACAGATTTGATGTTTTACCAGAGGTAGTGCTTCATTCTGAAAGAAGGACCTTGGTTTTTTATGTCTCACAGCTGCAGTTTTTAACACTGCATGGAAGGATTGTGTACAAAGATAAAAAGTGATTCTGGAAATGCACTGCATGCCTATTGTCTACTGGTAGGACATTGGCTCTCCTAAACGTATTTCATTTATGTTAAGTATTTTAAAATATTTGTAAAATAGTCACTAGTTAGAATGAATCGGCTGGTTAGCACTTTGTTGAATGTTTAATGGAATCTACTTAAAGCTACGGATTTTAGATTTATTTCCATCTGTGACATCATGCTCATATTAAACAGACACATAAGGTCTGTAAGCAGAGTTTTGAGGGGCTGATCTGGATATAGTAACGCGTAGTATCATGAAGGGATATGATGGATGTTGTAGGCTTTTTCGCAAAGATGCAGTTTGTTCAGAGTTTTTCAGCAGTGACATTTAAAAACAATGTCCAGATATATACAGAAAGGAACCTAGAAGATGCAGCATCTAAATCAAAACTCAGCCTTAAGCACTTTAATCTTCATATAAGAGTGAAGTTCATTGCAGTTTCTGTCATGACTGTTATTTTAGTCAGCAGCAGCCACTGGAGGGGGCACTTTTCCTCAAAAAAATCTGCATCTGTAACTTCATGATGCTCCATAATGTCAGACAATTTGTCCAAAAGCAGCTTGACAAAAAATGAGTTAAATTATGAGCAAATTATGAGTGTTGTGCACATCTTCCTTCTCTTACTGTCAGTGGTCATTCTCTTTTTAAGTGGGGCCTATGTGTTTCTTTGACGAAATCTGCCTACCTGACGAGATACCTTTTTTGTGTTTTTTTTGATCTGTAAGTTTTCACTGGAAAAATTAAGATACAAGCTATTTCCGAGGCTCATGATGAATGGCATGCCGGTGCTGCTTGACGTCACTTGACTGAACATGGAAAGGAGTTATAGCCTGCATACATACATTACTTGAAAAGTAGAGCATACAGGCTCTCTCACACCAGCATTATTTTAAATGCAAACTTGGAAACTGAGACACAGCTTATATGTTTTTCTTTCTAGACATTACTCACAGTAGAAGCATAAAATTTTCTGTAATAACCTAGAACGATATAGCATGAAAGTTAAAAACAGACATTTTATCTAAAGGAGGAGTTTGGACCTGCAGCAAGTTACACAGAGCTTTACCTTTGCAGTCGAATCTTCTGCAGCCTTGAACTGAACTGGACATCCTAAGCAAAAGAAATTAAAAAATGCACTTGTGCATTTTGAGACCTTATAAATATAATACTATAATATTCATCATTAAGAGGGTCAAATATCCTTTTTTCCACTAAAAGCTTCATATGATTGTTGTTAACTGATCACACTTTTTCTTACCACTCAGTGCCATATTCGTGATTTCTACTTCTACATACTCCTGATTATAAGATTACTTTAGTTTCACGTGTACTCCTGATTCTTGTAAATAACTGGATTGTGACAAGTTGTAAATATATATCTGAAAAAAATAAATGTGGTTCTTTGTAAACTTTTGTCAGTGTATACATACTGTGCATAAGAAAAGTGCCATATGCAGGCATTCATAATGTTTTATGACTACACTCATAAACACACATAATGATTTCTAATGCACTATATCAATAGTCATAAAACATTATAAAGGTGATAATAAATGTTAAGTGTCATATGGATGCTCTTGACTAGTTGTAAACTAGAGGTTGATTGATAAGGCTTATGTTTACCTATACAATCAGCTTGGTTGTAATTTATTATAAGTCATAGCTATAATGTTTAATGACTGTTGAAATAGTGCATAAGAAAGCATTATACTTGTTTATGAGTGTAGTCATAAAGCACAATTATGAAGAAAGGAAGGAAGGAAGGAAGGAAGGAAGGAAGGAAAAAATGATAAGGGAAGGAAGGAAGGAAGGAAGGAAGGAAGGAAAAAACGACAAAGGAAGGAAGGAAGAAAAATGTTGAAGGAAGGAAGGAAGGAAAACAACGACGAAAGGAAGGAAGGAAGGAAAATAACGAAAAGAAGGAAGGAAGGAAAATGATGAAAGGAAGGAAGGAAGGAAAATTATGAAAGGAAGGAAGGAAAAAACAATGAAAGGAAGGAAGGAAGGAAGGAAGGAAGGAAGGAATTTTCAATATCGGCCATTTTATCCTTCTCTCTCGCAGACACAAACACAGACACATAGATAGAGAGACAGACAGACACCACACACAGACAGACAGACAGGGCAGACACACACAGACAGGACAAACACACATGCACGCACACACACACAAACAGGACAAGTCTTTCAAAATAAGAGTCCCTTCAAAATAAGAGCCCATTGAAAAGGCAATGATGACACAGCTTGTTGTATTAATACTGAATTTACTGAGCAAAGTAATAATGTATGGGGGCGACAGGGCCAGAGTCAGGCACACTCAAAATTTCTCTAGAAATTTTCTAGTAATTACTTGTAAACAATAAAGAATAAAGATAGATACTGTGCTACAGTTATGTAGTAGTTATGGAGAAATAACATTGTGAAGTCTTTCTGAGTTACTGCAGATTAATTATGCTTTTGGTCACACTAAGTTACTCAATATCACCATCTAGTGTTTGTTTGAAATGAACATAACGTTCTCAGTGTGCGTTGCCCCGTCACTGCACAAAAAACAAAAAAAACTACAGATCTACCAAAGCTCATTTAATCAGCGATGTGCCCATTTATATGAGTCACTGTGTGCTGTTAACAGGCTGACAGCTGTACATGGAGAATTGAGGCCAGGAGAGTAAACCTCAAAAAATGAGAGCAAGCTCTAGTTACTGGGTATATTTCATTATTTAGATCAAAAATGGTCTATATATGTCTATGTACGTGGCAGTAATTGCAGTTATGTACTCTAGCTGTAGGTCCCTGACATCTTTGGTCACTTTTATTCAGTGGGACACTCAATGACAAACTCAATGTGCTCACGTGTGAAAGACATATTTTGATAAAACTAGTCAAATCTCTACCACAAATACCAGTGCGCAACACATACACAGTAAATCCAAGTTTAAAAAAAGCCAAAAGCAGCACCCCTACTTCCCACATGCATGGTCACTGGCAACAGAATAGTTAAGTAGTTAAAGGAATTCACTTTTTTTAATATTTTGTACGATGACATTTGACTTCTAACGTTGTAGACAACAAGTTTCAGCTCAGAAAATGTCGGGAAAATTTCAGGAAAAAGTTTTAATATCCAATTCTCATTTCTATATAACAATTCAGACAGAGATGGAGACACTAAAATGTACAAACTTTATCACAAGATGTTTCAATTTTCTCAGCAAGAATAACAAACATCCATTCAAGAGAACTGTCTCTATAAAATATAAAATATGATTTAAAAACACTGAGGTGCACTCAATTTTCTATGTTGTTGTTGGATAAACATTGGGATAAACCCATGGACCAGATGTCAGTGCAGGGCTTTGTCTCCGTGCTGTTCATGTGTTGTCTCAGACTGTTTTCAGTTCCCTAATTGACAATTGTTGATTAGATTGAGGTGGAGTCGCCTGAACACGGCCGGACAGGAAAAGCCACATTGATGTTTTTCTTTTAAAATAAACCTCATTCATAGAAACACACTTTTCTTTCAAAACAGAGATAATTTGCAATCTAAGTACCCAGCTTTGAGAGTATCTGTTTGCTGTGTTATCAGGGGTTGATTGAGAATTATCTATGATCTGACCTTTGGCCGTTTGTAACAGCAGACTCGTTCTCACTAAGAACATTTTGTTAGAAATCTGTTCTTTTTTATTAAACAGTTTGTTTGTTTGTTAGTGTATGTAAGCTTTCTTTCTAACTAAAGACTACAGAAGATGATCTCACTGATCAGCTAGAAATGTTGTTTTCCTTATATATACAGTATAAAGAAGGATTTCCCAGGTTCTGGCCCACCAAGTCATTTCATGTCTTTACTTGTAAGTTTTTCCACTATAATTTTTGCTATTTAAGCTGTCCCAGTTTAAGTAGCTGTTAGTAACCCTATATTATATATATTATATATAAAAAAGGAGGGATAATCCAGTCATCATTTTCATTTAAAAAGAAAAGAAAGTATTCGTATCACAGGTCATGACACACTTCCTCATCTGTAAAAGATGATCTGCGAAAGATACTGAGTTCACTGAAGACAGCTTCCTAATGGTTGGAGACGTCTCGCTTCAGGACAGTGAAAGAATCATCAGATAAGGAGAGCTGAGATGATGTCTGTGTGCTGAAGGCGGATCGGATAACCTAAAAGACAAATGATTTATAAAGACATCAGTGCTGACATGATCTTATTTCTGTTTTTAGTTCAGCCCCCTGGATCCAGATTCTTAAACAGAAACTCAAAAACAGAAACCAAACTGGAGACATCTCAGAGGCGGAGAGTCAGCATCAGCAGACAAACACTGACATCCGCTGGCTGCTCTGTCAAATGCACATTCGCTGTATTCGGTGTGCTTCAATCTGAATATCTGCTCAAGAGTTCTGAGATGAAAAGTAACTAAATACATTTACCCAAATAGCGTACTTAAATTCAGATAACTACTCAAGATAACTTGTATCTTCTACTTGTTCTACACTCAGGAGCCATTTCTATGCACAATGAGCTTTATATACTTTGATTTTACTGATGATACTAAGATGATGAACGCAGGACGTTTATTTGTAGTGGAAGATTTTATCCATCTTCTGTAACTGCTTATCCTTATCAGGGTGCTGGAGCTTATCCCAGCTGACCCTGGATGGGAGGCTGGGTACACCTTGGACAGGTCATCGGTTTATCACAGAGCTGACACATAGAGACAAATAATCACACTCACATTCACACCTATGGCAGAATCTACATAGATGTGTAGAGAACATGCAGCACCACACAGAAACACCCCAGTAGGCTGGGGGGTTTGAACCATACTGAATAAAAATGCTTCCTTGCTGTACTGGCCCACATTATAATTTTGTAAAACACTTGTAAGAAACAAAATATCGTTGTAAGGACATTTTCTCTCCCTCACCATCTGAATGCATGTGAACACTGAGAGCTACTGGGAACCAGAATCACCTCGTATTTGTCCACACACACAAGATTTAGCTCTTTTCTTTCAGAATCTTAAAGATTTTGATTAATGAACTAAACTTTAGAGTCAGAGTGGCAAATTTGGTTTCATTAACTGTTTTTTACATTTGTTTAGGATCTCTAGGATATGAACTAAAGTTAGAGTGTGTACGTTCAATCAAAATTAACAAGCATAAAATGCTTCAGGACAAAAAGTTTGACCTAAACTAAAATAAATGCAGGTTGATTTACTAAAACTACAATACAAATTCCATTATATTTACACAGTGCCAAATCATAATAGTATCTCAGGGCAGGTCTAGACCATAATCTTCACATTGTTTTACAATATTTACAGAGACCCAACCATTTCCACCATGATCAAACATTTGGTGACAGTGGCAAGGAAAAACAACAATGTAATCATAAAGTGGTTTTCTATGTGATGTAAACGAAAACAACTGAATAAGTGTGAAGCAGCCTGCTGCTGATCAAAGTGATGAATAGTGTCATCAATCCATCCATCCACACTCACCCACGCATTAATAATGTAGATTAATAGAGACTATTTCTAATATGTTTAGTGCACAGAATGAGAAACTTTACAACATTTGCACAATGATTGAAAAATGATTGTAGTCTAAACTGTATTAGTTTGAGAAATCACTCCTTCAGCTGAAATGTCCTAAACTTTTTGGGTCCCCTGAGATGTAATCTGAGCTGAGGGGGGCTGGTTTCACTGACAGACTGCCCATTTCCTCCAACCAAGACACACTGACAAAGCGCAGACTGTTCATCCCGAGAAGAAATTAGGTGAAAGGTGTCTTAACATGAGGACGTCTCTCTGCCACCTCTCGGTAAATATACATGTATATGCTCAATTAGATATGTTTGTGCTGATTTTATGATATTTTTTCTATCAAAACAGCTTCATTCTGTTGCTTGCTGACCAAGCTGACCAGACGTCGAGTCTCACTTCTCCTTTGATCAACTGAATCAATCAAATAGGTCTAATCATTTCACTGATTAATGGCCGTGCGCAGACGCAGATCCTGACCCCTCTGTGTTAAAACCTGGTTGCATCTGTCAGTGGCAGAAGTCCCTGTCAAATCTGTGCTCCTCAGGTTAATGATTTGCTGGTTATCTCGTACTTAGTACTTGAGCGTGGAGTTTGGAGTCTGCCCTCCTCTCCGATAAAACATAATAGGAGAAGCTTGGACTTGCTCTGCCTTTCTTTTTTTGGCCCTTTAGAGCCACTTCAGCTGCTGACTCCTTTTTTTTTTGTCTGTGTCGGTTTTTTATTCTTCTGGCTGCAGAGAGAGGACACACAATGTTAACTCTGGTTGTGTTCTTGCTTTGTACAGCCTCCTGTGTCTCAGCTTCTGCCAAAGGTAAGTGGATGGGTTGTTGTTGACTTCTCTGTGTGTATTTGAGGTCTGTGGGATGTTTGGGCCCAATTAAGCAGATTATTTAGTTAGGGGTAAGCATGAATGAATTTATTTTGGCACATGAAGATCATTACTTCGTCGTAAATTAGTGGAAATGTGTCAACATGATTTATTTGTAGCTCCAAATGACACTTTGCTGCGCTTTGAGGCTTCTTCACAGAAGAAAAGTTGGAGGAAAATGACTGTCAAGGCTGTCAAGCTTCATTTTATTGTGCAACAAAGACTTTCAAATCCTCAAATGAATGAATCCTGGTGTGCCACGAAGTCACTGTCATCAGAGTAGCTTCACATAATGCAGCTTAGAGACATCACTGATTGATAAGAGTAAAACGAAGAGAGATAAAACACAACTTTTATCATTTCTGTTGGTGTTTTTGTGTCGGAGGTTTTCCAAGAATCTCAGTTTTTCACCCAGAACTTGTATTTGTTCATCAGCTCCACGTCTCACAGTGAGCGCCGGTGATGAAATCAAATACTGACACGTCATTGTGTGTCTTTCCTCTGACCTGATGTCATATCTAAAGAAAAAAAGCTTGTCATTAATAGAGTACAGTTAGTTATCTCCTCTCACTTTGAACACGCCTTGTTAAATGGCCGCTGGTTGAATCACCTCGCAGACTATCCACAGAGAGGAAACAGAAAATGTAAGAAGAGAAGAAGCGATATATTCAGTGGAAGTTGCTATTTTAAAAAGACTTTCATGTCGATACCTGATGAGTATTTGTGAAGCTAAAAATACAGCACGTCAGAGGTTATGTGGCCAAAAAAATAATAATATCTAGACTCTGGAAACCATCTGTTACAAACACATTTTATATTTTATGTCACATTTTATACGACTTCTTATCTTGAATGTAAGTCCTGTTATAGTTTAGTAAAACAAAAGTTATGCCTAAGGTTTTCACTCACCTGTTTGAGTATGCTTCAGTATTAAAAATTACCTGATAGTCATCTTTACTTGTTGAATTACTATTGAAGGCAAAGCAAACGTGTGGATTACTTTGAAAAGTACACATTACCCATGTTTGCTTATTGTTTCTTTCCCAGCACAACACACACAGAGTTTAGAGCTTGAAGGCACCACAAGAGTGTTTAAAATAGTCTGACAGATGAAGAAACAAATCACTGTCAATGTTAAATTTCAGGTTTCTGCTAGATATAAGTGAAGTATGAACTGAAAGACAGTAATTAGTCATGAAAGATGCATTTAAAAATCTAAAAATCTGTAGCACACTTTGAAAAATGGCTGGCAGTAATGTAAAGCACTGCTCTCCACTCGTGTTGGCTCACCAGCTGTGTTTCCTGTTTTGCTTCAGGTGGTGCTGCTGGACCCCGGCTGAACAACAACCAGCTGTACAAATTCAGCTACACCACCGAGGTGCTGGTGGACAGGGCCAGGGGGTCAAAAGAGGGCAGCACTGGCTACAGGATCTCCAGCGATGTGGACGTCAACCTAGTCTGGAGAGATCCCAGCAGCAAAGATGACCAACTGATTCGACTGGTGGTAAGTTTGTCCGGTCACATGTTGAAAGGACATGATGTCATAGTACATTTATAGAACAGAGAGTAAATAACAGATCATATGAAATATTCTGACTACAAATACACTTTGGATAAAACTGTCAAGCCTGAAGGCTTCCTCTTTTTCAGAGTAGCTGTCAGTGTGTTTTCTCACATTCTTAATGTCTGATTCATAGATCTCGAATGTGAGGATCGACCCTGCATCCCGTCGATCAGAGAAAAAGAACATCCTCCATGGATCCACAGCAGAAAGTGTTTTGGGAAAGACCAAACTAGCAGCTCTGATGAAACCTTTCTTATTACATCTGAAAAATGGAAAGGTAAGAACATTATCAGTGCCACACTTTCTACACTTAAACCATTGTTATCCGATAATATGCATATAAAGAAAACACTAATTAGTGTCTTTTGGTGAGTATTAACACAGTTTATATTCACTCCAGGCAATGAACAACAGTAGCAATTCCTTAATATAATCTGAATTGTTGTTTTAAGCCTATTTATGATCTCATACGTGTGAGAGGTGCATATAAGTGACGTCAGTACATCCAGCACTCGACTGTTATTGTCTTCAGAGACTGAATTAACTTACATTCATTGTGCTGGAGTGATGATGCTGGCAGGGGAAATACCAGACGTGATGTGTGTGCGTGCAAAGGTCAATGGGTTCAGAAGGTCAATGAATGAACGAATGAATGAACGAGCCCGACTCAAAGAGCGAAGGCTCACACTGTCTTTTTTTTGGCAGCAAGATGTTTGAGTTTGAACTCATTCACTTTTATCAGATCATTATCATTGTATACTATACAGTGATTCATAAGTGATATGCAAATAATAGCAATTAGATTGATCTTATTTAAAGATACAACACTGCTTTATAGCTACTGTAAATACTGTTGTTATTTAATGTTTTTTTAAGGTTGGGCACCACTTTATGAAGGGTTTATAAGTTTGAAAATAATGGCTTTATTCATTATTTTCTAATGATTACCAGCTAATAAGCATCTATATATGAATTTGAACACATCTAATAGCATTACTATCAAATAAAAAACGAAAAACCAACCAAAGTAATCAAAATGTGTTACTGACTGATCTATAAAACATGGTAGTAAATGCTTCATTAACCGTTATTAAACCAGATGTTTACAACTTAAAGCCTTCATTAAGAGGTGTTACAATATCTCTAATATCCAGTATGAAGTAAAGTAAACATAGACATGTTTGTTGGTCATATTGGTTTCACACAATGTCAGGACATGAGTGGTGTATAGAGATACTTAAACACCTTATATCTAAATATACATATACGCTTTACATATCTTATCTATATCTATAACAGCAGTATCTGTGACTACAACATACCTGCTGTGCACCAGCTAGAAAGCAAAAGCCAAATCAGAGCTAAAATATTAAAATAGTTGATTATTGCTGGTTCAGTGTGGAGTAAAAGGTTTGAAGAATGAGCCGTCAGACAGTATGAAACAGGATAGATCAGTGTCTCTCCCAGTGTTGTTAACTTATTTATACTGATGGCAGCCTATGGCAGGAAAAGTAGCAGTAGACAGTCTATTTATGGTGGTCCTGGCTGATATTTTAACTGAGCGCCACAAATTAATTACATACTGTATAGGAGACAGTGTAGGATGATGTAATGGGCACACACACGCACACACACACACACACACACACACACACACACATAGTCCATTACTGAGCCAAACTGAAGCTTCATTGGAGAACTGTGGTGTGATATGATATTTCCCAAGTTGATCTAACCTCATTTGACTGAGGTTTGGTTCCATTATTTCAATATGGTATCAGTAGCATAGGTAAACATAAGACCGACTCGTCTTTCATGCTGGTCATTGCTGTGCACTGATGTGTATTGAGAAAATAGTTAACAGGAAATATACTGCATGCCAGGTTAAGATAGCGTCTTTTTTTAAAGAAAGCTGCTAATACCAAAGTATTCTGGTTTTGTTTTTGATCTGCACTTCAAAGAATAGCTTTTATTTCTGCATGTAATGCAAATAACCTCTGATGTCATGCCCATGCACATGTTTCTGGAAATCGGACACCGTGAAAGCCTTTGTGAGCCGCAGCACGTACAGTACTGTGGGTCGCATGCCTCAGTAGCTACCTTATCTGCTGTGCAAAATGCCATTGTTCAAAGCATTGTTTGACATGTTGCCTTCTTGTTGCATGTGTCTCTGACAGGCAAAAGCATTTTATTCTTACTGGGCTGAACCTGCAACCATCAAGAATCTTAAAAGAGGGCTGGCCAGCTTACTGCAAGTACAACTCAAAACTGGGAAGGTTATAGAGGTAAATGGCATGATAATACTCCCATCACATTTATTGTATTTCATATTTTGTGTAGCTAATGTGAACTTAATGTCTGGGGACAGAATGATGTGTCTGGAAGGTGCACAGTGGACTACAAAGCAGTCAAAGGTCAAGTGACAAGAACCAAGATCCTGGACACGTGTAAAACACCAGAGACCGGATTCACCACACACAGTCAGGTATGTCAGTGTCAAGACCAACTCGTCATGTTAACCTATGAATGTAACTGAATCACTGATAACTTATGCCTTGATGTGTCCCCCCACTTCAGGTTTTGGGTGTGAGCAGGAAGTCAAATTCTGTTACAGTGTTCACACTCGAAGATGGTTTCATTGGCTCGGCCGTGGCTGAAGAAATGCACTCACTGGCTGTTAACGCCCGCAGATCTGCTGCTGCTAAAGTTGTGTCCAGGTAAATGCTTAACAAAGAATGATGCTGCCATTTTATAATATGAATACACACTAAACACTAAAATTTCTTCTCAGACAAACCCTCAAATTGGTAGGGACTGAGGCTGGACCGCTGGAGGCTGCTGGGAAAGATATCGCCGGGGTTGTCAAGTCAATTGATGCCAAACTGGCAGCTGTTGGTATTGTGGCGGAGAAGGTCAAATCCCAGTGCAAGGGATGTCCATCAGTGAGTAACTGTCGACTTTCAAACACCAAAGTAGATTGTCATGACAGTTTGTAGACACATTCATGATCCCAAGAGGACTTTTCCTATGGCATCAACATGAGACTAAAACTGAAATGTCTTGACAAATATTGGATGGATTGCTACATCGTCATGCTACACTTTTGATTCTTTAACATTTCCTTTAGCTCCATCATCAGGTCAAATTTCAAAATTTCTTTATGCCAAGACTTGTTTTTTTATTACCAAATACCAGCAAAACCAATGACATTTCCATTAGCACCAAGTGTCCTCACATAGCCAATGACTTCAGACTCTTGTTTGTGTTTGTCCGTTGGCCTCCAGGCTACGGACATGATGATTTCATGGTGGCAGCTGTTTGTCTGTGGACATGTTCTCGTGAACAAGTCAAGAACTGTACACATGCTCCACTAAGTGCTCGATATAACATATGATCCTAATAGATTTTGGAGCTCTGTTGTCTGTTTTGGCCATTTCTAACTCTTACATTACATTTTGCTCAGTGTAAATGTTGAGATCTGGGACTTTTACCAATTTACCTTGCCTTACTATGGGTTTGTCTAAAACCTGTTTGGGCATTTGACTGCTTGTGCTGTCTGACTTCTTTTAACCCACTGGGGTCCGCGCAATCATGCATGATTGCAAAAACTATAGATAGGGACATTGATAGGACCCAAGATGATTTATGGTGCCACTGCATTCCCAAACAGGAAGTAGTTTTTTAATTTACTAATTTGGATTCATGAACTTATATAAATCAATATGACAAGGAGGCAAGATAGGACAAATACTTACACACTCAGTAGCTCTTACAGGTGCATGTAGATCACGGCTATTTATTGAATCAGTAGTCTGGCTCCTAAATAACACTGTATTAGTAAATAGATACTCTGTATTTTTGTACTGTAATTATTGGCCGAAGACGATCTGTCTCCTAATCCCCTCTCCCCTGTGTTCTCCCTCTTAGCTTTTTGAACATTGGCAGGCTCAACAGAAGCAGCTGGAGCCAGCGAGCCTGTCCAAAGCCACGGCTCCTCGCAGCTTCCTGGCCCTCATCCAGAGCATTAGGAAGGCATCCAAGGACGATATCCTCAAAGTGCTGAAGAGTGCCAGCAAGACATCTCTGTAAACAGGCTCCTCCTTCTTCCCTACATCTTAATTTACTTACTGACTCCATCACTCTGCTGTTTCTTTGAATTAGTTATTAACTTTTATTACTGAGAATGTCAAGACCCAAGGAGATTAACTCACCATCTCTGTGTTTACCTTCTTCTTGTTGATTTCAGACCTCAGGTGGTGGATGCTGTGACTTCCTCCCAGACCGCTGCATCTCTGGATGCCATGCTCGAATTCCTTAATTTCACCGATGCCAAAAGTTTCGTTCTGCAGGAGAGGTTTCTCTATGCATGTGGTTTTTCTTCACATCCCAATGAGAGGATGCTCCAGGCTCTGCTGGTGAGTTGTTAATAACGGAACTGGCACTTTTTCTTGCTTAGTAAAGAAAAGAACCTACCAGTATCTACACATACATTTTATATTTATACAAGGAAAATGCTTCACCTGCACTTTGGTGCTTTGCATCAAGAAATTGCTTTATATTTAATATTTGAAGTTTTAAACTTTAGTCTGCAAATCCAAGTCATATTGTTCTTAAATGATATGCCAGCACTGAATATTTTCTGTGAATTTTAATAAGAGGAGTTTTCGTTTTCAGGATATTTCAAAGGGAAAGATCGGCAGCACTGACATCAAAGAGTCAGTGGTGATCATTATGGGAGCCCTGGTCCATAAGCTATGTCAGAAAGGAGGTTGCAACTTACCGGTGAGTTTCCAAGATGATAATATGTGACAGTCACACAAAAACGTAGTGGCTATTTTTAAGAAAAAACTGTCTGAAAATGCATGTTTCATTGTAGAAAATAAACCAAATTTGAATGAGTCCATGAGCTGACTGATGATCTGCTGTATTTTTACCTCTCAGGCGGTGGTGAAGGTGAAGAAACTGATTTTAGAAGGTCCCGACAGCACAAAGGTCGAGTCCGAGGTCCAGATGTATCTTCTGGCACTAAAGAACTCTTTGCTTCCTGAGGCAATTCCCATCTTTACCAAATACGCAGAGTCAGAGGTGGGAGCTTACAACACCATCTCCCTGACTGCTCTGCAGAGATATGATGTCAATCTCATGACCAATGAGGTAAGCCATAGTATGCATAACACTTTTCTGCTATATGGAGCCAATTAAAATACAAGAGGAACTGAAAACGAATGTTTATGTCATTTGTAGGTGAAGCTGACGGTGAACAGAGTTTACCACCAGAATCGACGGATCTATGAGAAAAACGTGAGAGCTGCCGCCGCTGACGTCATCCTCAGTAGCAACCCATCATACGTGGAGGTCAAGAATCTGCTTCTGTCAATCGGAAACTTGCCTTATGAAATGAACAAATACATGCTGTCTAAGATCCAGGACATCCTCCGCTTCCAGCTGCCTGCCAGGTTTGTTACGGACCAACAGACACTAACAAAAAAAAGTTTAACAGAACATAAATAGAGATTTTTCCAAAACATAATGCAGCCATTTATTGTACAATATGTTGTTTTTTTGTGTGCATTTTTCAGCAAAGTTATACAACAAGCTATGAAGGACATGATTTCCCACAATTATGACCGCTTTGCAAAGGTTGGATCATCGTCTGCCTACTCTGGATTCATGGCACGTGAGTAATCAACCCTCATTTCTAAAGCCTGGAATTAAGTACACAATATATTGTTTCAAGATTTGATAATCTGAGATTACATGAAAAATAAACAGTGAATTTCATACTTCAACCAGATAAAACATTAGCATTGAAATCAGATTTGTCACAACAAGTTACATGCATGTTGACTGAGTACTTTAAAATCCTTATTCCTGCAGAATCTGCCGATGTGACCTCCACATACAGTTTGGACATCCTGTATTCAGGCTCTGGTGTCCTGAGGAGAAGTAACATGAATATTTACGGTGCTAGTAACGGAGCAATGCTACATGGACTGCAGGTAAGGAAACCGCACAGTTAAACTGAATCACTGTAATATACACAAGTCATTATTGCCTTTGTACTAGTCTTCCATTTTCTCATGAAATATATGAAATTCTCATGTAGTGCATTGTCTAATTTGGATATTCTTCCCATCTTCCAGGTTGCAATTGAGGCTCAGGGTCTTGAGTCGCTGATTGCTGCCACCCCCGATGAGGGAGAGGAAGACCTGGAGTCATTTGCTGGAATGTCGGCTCTGCTGTTTGACGTGCAGCTGCGACCTGTAACCTTCTTCAAGGGTTACAGCGACCTCATGTCCAAAATGTTCTCCATGTCTGGGGAGCCCATGAATGTAGTGAAGGGCCTGATCCTGCTGACTGATCACTCTGAGGTAAGAAGTCACCACACCAGTGCCCCGTTCACTCAACACCTAAATATAGTAGTCAGACTACATCACAGTGTTTAAAATTTACATGCAGTTTGGTCATGAACAAGAGTGACCACCAGTAGCACTGGGTCATGCATGTAGCAGGTATGTAGGTTGTAGGTTGTTGACTCCTTGGTAAATGATCTTGGCTGTGTGAAGTTCTTGGAAGAGAACGGGAGCTTGATTAGCTGCACGATGCTCAAGGTCATTTGTTAAAATAACTTGAAAAAACTTTAGTTGCAAACCAGAAGTAGTCTTCTGTTTCCACATTATATTACCACAAAAAGGGAATGCATAGACTTTGACACTAAAGATTGAGGCTTGTGTCCATTCTCCTGGAAATAGTCAGCTTTGCTTTATTTTAACTATCGGCACAATCATTTGTTTTTTATATCCGAGTTTAATGTACTTACAGGTACATTAAAGTCTATATGGGTGATTTGCAAGGCACTGACATGGAGCCTGTTTTGCCATGTTGGTATGAGGACTTGTTTACTTGGTCAGATGCATTTAAATAGTGAATGAGTCAAGTTTATAATATCAGTTGTTAAGCTTAGTGAACAGGGTCCAAATGCGGGCTGCTGACACAAGGATGTGGCATTTCTTCTGCCTTACACTTACACTTGCTTTATGATTAAAATAATCTTAATTATCATTAGAGTCAGACATAACCAACCAAGTTTTCTTTCTCTTTCCTGCTCATGTTCGGCCCTCCAGGTGATCCAGCTGCAGTCTGGTCTGAAGGCGAGTGCAGAGTTCCAAGGAGGGTTGGCTATTGACATCTCTGGAGGCATGGAGGTCAGTCTGTGGTACAGGGAGTCCAAGACCAGCGTCAACAACAGGTACAGTCCAGAGACTAGACAATAAAACAGCTGTGGCAGGTGTTTTTGTCCTGTTGCAGAATTGGGGCGTCAGCAAAGCTTTTACATAATGTTACGTGCTATGTATATAGGACACAGCCATGCTGTACATCCTGGGATCATAAATCAACTCACTTTGTGAAGCACTCTATGTACAGTCTGATGTAACAGACTCGTAGGGCAAAGGCCTTTGGGATAGGCACATATTTTCTTAGAAAACAACCTTTTTTTATCATCAAAGGAAAGTTGTGTCAGAAGTCTGAGCCCTGTCACCGCACTGCAAATAGATTTCCATTGATGCTGGATTCATGTGAACTTTAGATGGTCTATAAGCGTTGCCTGATTCATTTGTTCCACCGGTACGTTGGGCACACTCCAGTATTGTGCTTTCATGCCTGTCTTATTTCTAGGTTTGTGTGCATATGACGTCAGTCCTCTCTGGTTCTCTATTTTAAAACATTACAGTGGACGCACAACAGTAGCTACTGAAAATGGAGCACTTCATCACGCTCGTATCAGTTTGCTCACGGCATCTGGTGATGAAACCGGATTTAGAGAGCAATGCCACAGATTTTGAATATTTAAATACGGTGTGATTTAAAGTCAAGGCTGCGTATGAAGCTTGGTACTTTTTAAGTTCCAGCCACATTTTTTTCCATACCAGCAAATGCAAGAACCAGAAAGTAAGTTATCCAAACATTTATTCTGAGACACAGAGTTTGAAACAGTACCCTATTTCCATGATGACTTACAAAAGATGGAAAAGAAAAGCGGTTTTAATGGAGGTCAGGGTGGAAAAACATTTTTTGGAGCAGCGTTACATGAACAAAAAATATGATTTAAGAATAAACGGCTTCTGTGTTTCCAGTTTGGAGATTTTTTTCAACTAGTCAGATCAGAATGGGTCATATCTTGATTTTGGACTTCAGGATGATTTGACCCATGTGTGGAGGGGAATGGCAGAGGCAGGTGAATGGATCAGCATATTTGTACCTCGTCCACTCTGATAATAGACTGACAGGCTATCTATAGAAGCAGAACAAACCACACTGGCATCTTTGCCAAGGCATGTCTCCACGGGCAAAGTTACAGAGGTTGGATGTTCAGATGGTTGGCACAGGCTTTGATTTGGAACATAAGGGGAAGTTGTTACATCGTAGTTAAACTCTACTTGTTAGTGTCTGAGCTTTACTGTGCCTTTTAGCTACTAAATCAACCTGTGTGACGCTAATACATGATCACAGACAAGGATCATATGCCACGGTGGTTATGACAAGAGTACAGAAAAGAATTGATTCTGTGTGTTACAATCATAAACCCAACATCTCTGAGAAAGGTATATTAAACTGCAGGTTGTTTTAGTTTGCACTATGCTTTTTATCTTTTGGTAAATAGATGTGGTGTGAGCAATACTGCACTGCAAAATAATGCATATAATCCTGCAATAACGCCACAAATACAAAGAAAATGTGAATATTGTGAATATGAAACTTTTTTCACATTACAAAGAAAATGTGAATATTGTGAATATGAAACTTTTTTCACATACTACATACATGATTTTTTGGATGTATAATTCACATTTTACACGTGAAAACAACTAATTTCACACTGTGTAGTTATTCCACAGGTGATACAAATTGAGACAAAATGTAAAAAAGAAACGTGTTTTTTTTAATCATACCTAAAAATATAATATTTAACATGGGAAAACATGAGTTCCACGTACTCTTTTTTTATTTGTTGGACACATTTTCACACAGTTTTCACTTGCTTTTGGTTTTAGGGGAGCGTTAGTTGTCACTGGAAATGTTACAGTGGACATGGACTTCATGAGAGCGGGTGTGGAGGTCAGCTTCGAAACAGAAGCGTCACTGGACTTCATCACCACCGTCCAGTTTTCTGAATATCCCTTCCTGGTATGCATGCAGATGGACAAAACTACCTTCCCCTTCAGGTATTGTGACACCTTCCCTGTTAAGAAAAGATTTCAACTACTGTTGAATCAGCTTACACTAAATCTAATTTTTTATTCCTGATGTGCTTTCAGTGAGTCCGTGAGCAAGTACGAGAGCTTGTCATCAGGGAAGAGCATCGCGTCGCACAAGAGCAAGAAGCAGCTTGTCCCTGGCTCTGAATTCCCTCTTCACCAGGAGAACTCAAACATGTGCAAGAGGGTTTTTGACTCCAGCTGGTAGAAGAGATACAATGAACTATCCAGGAACAAGTTCTTATGGGCCGAGTATTGTAACTCAAAAGAGGGTTTATTGCATTCAGGGACAGCTATCACACCTCAGCTTTATGCAGTGAAACACTGTAAGAGAGAGAAGTTGTGAATTTTTTTTTTTTTCTAACAACACATGCAATGTTTACATTCCTGTGAGTATTTAAGTCATTTTAATTTGACATTTTGTTTTGAAATATAGAATTCTTTTCATGGATTTCCTTGAAAATGTATTTATGATGGGCACACACAGGATGTACGTTTTATTTGATAGGTAATACTCAGCATGAATAATACCACTGTAATTCCCCCCCAACATAGTTACAGCAAATATGTACATGTAACTGTGACGCTGCAAACACTGGATTCACTTCCCCCCCCATGAATAGAAACGCTCCTTCCTGTCAACATTCCTTTGTTTTTTTAAATAAATATGTTTTCTGAGGAGAAGCCATTTTTTGTTTTATGTCACCGTATCACTGTTCACACACTTGAAATAACTTATTAAGCAAAGTAATACCAATTAATTCCATTTTTATAATCATGCAGACGATTTTTAATTGTTCCTATGGAGACAATGACTGCATTGTCTCAGCTTTGTACTTTGCAAGATCTGAGGTGAAAATCGAGTCCATCAACGCTTGAATATATTTTTTGTACACGGCTGTAATTGCTGTTTGTCTGTGAACATTTGGGTATTTTTAAAACTTCTCTGAACTTTTTCACATTTAGGGATCAGTTTGTTCAATCTGTAATTGGCTGACAATAAATGTGCACTGTCAATGCTTCTGACCTCTGACTCGGTTTATGGATTCAGATTCAGCAAAGCAACGCGTATGAACACTATGTGCAACAAAGCTGGAAAATTAAGATGTGGGACTTTGTTTCTTTTTGCCTTTAAAGAGGCATGTCAGTGTAGAGTATTTGTCACAAGGAGTGGTACTGCTTCACCTTTAACTCCAAATCTATTAAAGAAAGTCTCTGTTACAGAATGAGTCCTCCTATTTTGGGATACTATCCTGTCCTGCCCTTGGTTCACTTTGTGTCAATTACTTTGTGGACATTTAAATAAACACACATTTATTTAAGTATATGCACCAGGCACGTACACATACTGCCATAGGATCTCCACATTGGGTGAAAATAAAGGAGCTACCTTGAGGCTGATGCCAGTTTACTTTAAATTAGAAATTAAGTAAATTACCATAAAGTAAACCCGTGGGTTTTCACGGGCCCTGTAAGTCTCCTGAATATCATGTATATTGTATATATTGCAAAATGGCTGCTATAAAGGTCGAACAAAATCTTTCCCCTGAGAAATAATAAAACTGCAGAGATGTCCCCTGTCTACGGATCTAAATATCAGCCCAGACTGAAATATCAAAACTAATGAATGCCATGAAACAGACATTCATGGTTCCCACAGGATGAATCATGTCATGTGGACGTCTGCCTCCCAGTCTCCAGTGTTTTCCCCTTGTTTTCCCCCTGTCTGTCCCAGAGTGTGGCCTCTGATTCACTCTCACCTGCCTGATCACCGTCACCACCTGCGACTCATCATCCAATCACCAGTGCAGTTATATATATAGTTAGATATTGCCCCAGTTCGTCCTTCCACACTCACCCAGATTGTTCAGTTTACCTTGTGTTCACAACACTATGGCCAAATCCAGTCATCTCACTCCTGTGCCTCAGGATCCCAACCTGCCACGTCCAGGCTGACCTCATTTTCACTCCGGTCTCTGGAAATCAGCCACCATCAGCCATGCACCGATGTTCTCACCACCTGACACCAACCTTCCCCTACACTATTTACCCCTCTAGCTTGTATTAGTCTAGCAGGTATTTGACCATAAATCAAAGTGCTGGACGAAAAAAATTTGATGATGGCACACAAACTGGGGACTGAGTATAGTTTAGGAAAAAGGTTTATTAACCTCTGTCCCCAGTTGTGTTGTGTGCCATCATCAAAATTTGTTTGTCCAGCACTTTGATTTATGGTCAAATACCTGCTAAACTAATACAGTTCCATACTTTGTGTCGTACTTTTGGGCTAAGAGATTTTCTGTGCCTTACAGCTTCACGCGTGTGGCTGTAGATTCTCAAACCAGTGATCCCGGTATAATTCCTCCTCCTGTAGGTTTAGAAACTGGCATCAGAATTTTTGAAGATGGCAAACTTGGATAATCTGAACCTGTACAGTTTATTTGTTTTGTTTTTTTTTCTCAACTCCATACCATGTACTGCACGGTTTTACTTTGTATTGATAGTTTGTCTTCTGTCCAAGGAGATAAATGTACCTTAGTGGCTCAGTGGTAACCTACACTTGTTGATCCAGGTGAAGCAATAAATCTTGACTTTTCTTGTGTCACAGCTGTGACATCAGAGCCCCTACTGGCATCTAAACACAACAACTGGGCCTTAATGTAGATTCTTTAGAAACCACTGAGAGCAGCTGGGGGAAAACCAGTGTCTGCCAGTCTCGCTGCATCCATGGCAACCGAGTAAACACAGCAGCAAACTGTCAGGTTAAACTTAAGCCTCGGCCGGGGTGATGTTTCAGTGTCACCAGAAAGCTAACCTTGCATGCTGGCAGATGCCAAATGTGTATTTGTGTTGGCATAAATCTGTTCGATTCCCTTTGACCCTTGTCATTTATTTTTTTTGTGTGTGAAACTTTATTGGTCATGGTTCAAACTGTAGACGGCCACCTTAATCAGGTCAGGGAGGAAAGTTCAAATATGGTCAACACAGGATATCAAAATGTTCAAAAACCTTAATCTATTAAATCTGTTTGAGGAGGAATATCAACAAGTTGTGTGAGACACATGAATGCTTGGACACAATGTTGTTTGTTATTTTAATAATCATTGCAGACAGACTGATGTTTCAATTAAATTTAGGTAAATTAAATATTTACGTATCATTGTTTGGAACCACTTTCTCATCATCACTTACAAAGGGTTTAAAGGGTTTACTAGTTTTGTAACTATAAAGGTCTTTATTCGTGATTAGTAAATAAAATAAATACTACTAATAATTATAATGAACTAACTTTAATTAACTTCAAAGATCAATTCTAATTCATTACAACCCTTACAAAGAGTGCCTCATTATAATGTTCACCTCTTTTTCCCCTGTGTCTTGATGAGTGCTGTAACACACAAACAAAAAAGTGAATTTACTACATATTCACTCTTTAATTTCTTTAACAAAGAGTTCATCTGGGGTTTTTGAGCGATCAAATCAGCAAAATATATTTCATTCAAACACAACTCGACCTTAAAATGATTTAAATTCACGGACACAACCATGTTCAGTAGCTTGCATGTTGAATTTATTGCAAACATATGTAGGTTTGTCAGTCTACATTACACTCATTCATCATGTTCATTACTTTCAAGCTTGTAAGTGCAAACACGCGCACTCTCCTTTCAAGGTATCTCTCTATCGCTATCATCCTGATCTCTGTCCTTTTCTGGGGCAGCCACACAACACAGGTCATATCAGGCATAAAACATATACAATGCCACTATATGACAGTATGACATTTCATTCAGATGTGTGCCCTTTTTTCTTTGAACGTTCATGAATGCACTTATCTCAGACCATCTCACTTTCAGTTAACCTTCTTTCTCTTTATAACAAAAGCAAGCTTCGATACAGTCGGTTTTCCGTATTTAACCTCAAAGTCAGCAGGTTTGTTGAAGGACATTTTGGAAGAATGTTTTAAAACAAATGAGATTTTCTATGTTACAGTGCATCTCTGGGTAAAATTCAGCAGAAACAATTAACAATGTTTCATTTTACAATTAACAAGTCCATGTTGTGCTCCTGCTATCGCCAACGTTTACAGCCATTCGTTGCTGTCAGTGTCGGTGACAAAATAGAGACAATCCAAGTGCATTAAGTACATTATTATTCACAGATAAAGGTCATACAAGAAACTAATAAAATGTGGGAGAACGTTTTTTTTTATACGTTTTTTTATGACACAATTAGAATAGCTGGTTTACTGGAGCTTATAAAAATTAAAAAGATTATATTTATTTGTTTATGTTAGTCTTCACAGGGTTTCAAAATGATATGTAAATGTGCTTCATCTCAAATTTGTGAAATCTATGTTTTATTATGTTCCACCTTTGGACAACTTGCTGATCAAACATATAACTTTTAAAAACTCTCTGGCAAGAGGTAGCATATCATATCTCTCTGGGCTTGTTCGCAGTTCTCTTTGAATACTTAAAAAAAGAAAAAAAGAAGTAATTTCTACGCATCAGATTTATCATTTTCCAAATAAATGTGTTTTGAGCTTGCATTGCTCTCAACTGCCTCAGGGACACATAAAACATTAAGAAGTACAGCTTGTTATGAATTGTACAGATTTAACTTCACCTCAAAATGCATTAAATGTTCTACCGTTAAGTCGCTCTAAAGAGCAAACCATGTCCAATCTACTGCACAGCCAACAAATCTTTCAAATCACTGCATGAATTCATATCACTTAAAATGAAATCAACTCATAGGGCAATTTATATAAAGTCTGTTGTCACAGAGGTATAATAACATGTATTTTACAGAATTTAAGGTACATAGACTGACCAGCAGCTCCAAATACCTTTTAATATGTGTTCAGATTTAAAACACAAATATAGCAATCTACGGTTTGCATTACTTCTACATGGGATGCTGGTATAACTGAGTCAAGTATAGCACAATGACCTATGGTGCGCCACTGCATATTCAAAAGGAAACAGCACAGACATAGCTCACTGTACAGAAAACCAGTAATCAAATGTGTGGATCAGTTCATGTGTCGTTTTAATGAAAACCTCAAACACGTTTAAACTCGAGAGGTCAAGGCGTTCGAACAAGACAAATTGACATTGCTGTGCGTAAAGTGTAAAGACACACCCGACACGTGTACGCTCCTGTCCACGCTGAAGTAACATGACTCCTTGTTGTATGCTCACAGAATGCTGAAATGCCGTACATAACTCACAGTCACAAACACAAACGCATTCAGATGCACACAATTCCCATCTCATTACACAAAAGTGTAAAATAAACCCCAACACCAATAGAGGAAGTTATCCCCTAAATATCTCAGCTGGCTCTGACTCATTAGGCCTAACGCTACTTAGGAAATATTGACCTAAGTACACTGTTAAACCAGAATCCCAGCTCCGCTTCATCTGAGCAACACACACATGGTGTGTTTCTTTTTTCTTTTCACTGGAACATGTGAGGAGTGTGCTTTTAAAAGTATAAACAAACACCGCTTGCATACAGCATTCACTTGTGCAGGTATTATCAGCATTTTGTGAGACATGACACAAAGGTTACACATACTTCAAGTCCAACATGAGCCACAGACTCCTAAAAAAAAACATGAAAATGTTATTTTCAATGTGCCAAATTAGTGTTGCAGAGACGTAATATGACACATAGCAATGTCCAGGTGTCCATCATTTATTTATCTTCAAAATAGGTGATTCAACATTAATCTGTTGATTTTTTTTTTTTTTTTATTCAGTGCAGTCAAATGGTCCCTGTCCTCAGAAAACTGTAAAGTACACATTACAGGTTGTATTCAATGTAAGTGATTATATAATTGTCTGAATTAAAGCAAGGCTATGTAACTTTTGATTAACAGCGGCCACTGTGGCCACAAGCAGCAACTGCAGGAAAGTGTGAAGCTCTGAGAGTGTTTTGTCAATTACTTTACTGACGTCCATCCATCCATCCATCCATCCATCCATCAAGGTAGTCTTCCCACCGCACCTTCCATTCTTTCCTGGAGGATCTTGAGGTATTCCCAGGCCACATGGGATATTAAACCCCTCCAGCATATTTTGAATCTGCCGGTTGTTGTGTCTGGAATACCTCTACAGGTTGGCACCCAGGAGGCATCCAAATCAGCTGCCCAAACCTGCTTGGCTTGTGTTTGCAACTTTTCAGTCATTACCCAAAGCTATGACGAAAGGGGAGGGTTGGAGATCAGTTGGTCTCAGCTATCTCTTCGCCACAACCGTTTAGCGTCCACATCCCTGCTGACATATCACTAATCCGTCTGTCAGTTTCACTTCACCTTGTCCTCCCGTGTGTACAAAACCCCAAGTCCTTAACTTTGGGTAGTGACTCACTTAAAAAAACGTGAAAGAAGCAATCCACCATTTTCTAACAAGCTACCAGACTGGACATCATCCTGTGTCTCCGCCACTTTAACCAAGGCCACAAACATCAACAAGTGCACAGTGGAAGTCATAGACTAATAAAACCAGTAGTGCTGCATCATCCACAAAAAGCAGAGATGCAATCATGAGGCCACCAAACAGAAAACTCTACATCTCGGCTTTCACCGGAAGGCTAGGCAATGTACTTGACCCTTGCATGAAAACGAGGAGTGTCAACTTAGACTCTAAGACTACTATTAATTTGATACGGCTTTCCTCAAGTCTTCCAGCTTTGGAGTCAGGAGAAGGAGTTCCTCGGAGTTGTTAACAGCCTGGATTAAGCCTTGCCTCATCGGTGATGTTCACTAGTGGGTTTTTTTTTGTTACAGGCACAACAAGCACAGGAGACCTTCTGGCCATAATTTTGAGAAGCCGCTTCGAACATGGCCCACAGTTCCTCCAGAAGTGGAAATTTTAAAGTGACGGTCTTGGCTGCAAGGGATTCTTTTTTGGTTGCAGTACCACTTTTGGCCATTGGGACAAACTGTAAAGTATCTAGCCTGATACATCCATGCACATGCAGAGAACAACAAACATGTCTCCTGGAGAGGTATGATGGGTTTACCATTTGTTTTTATCTTTGTAATAAAATCATTCAAACATGTATCTGTAACAATAGCGCAACTAGAGAAATAATGTAACTAACTCAATCAGTCACACAATAATATATATCAGGTTTGCAAACAAGGTCATACCAAACCAAGAAAGGTTGTAGCAGCAAATCCTCTACAGTATTATATTCTGTTTTATTGCCTATGAGTTAAACTTTTTCATATATACAAGTAAGATATGTTTTGTTTTTCCCTTTGCAAAGTTAGATAGTCTCACTTTAAAAGACATGTTAACATTATCGCAATAATAAAATAATGCAGCTCTAGCTGTGATAGAAGATCTGCCTTGTTTCCTTTTGAATAGACATGTTTCAGGGCACAAACAGCATTTCAAGAGTTCTAGACAGTAGCCGAACGGAAAGTATTACAAAGCAGATACATAAAGCAATATGGCAGCGCATCAGCCAGAGGACGAGGCTGAATGCATTTACCCTACAAAGTGCTGCGATGCATACAGATTACAGTAATGTCTGCTGCAAGAACAAACAACACAGAAGAGTGGGGACGGGAATTGCTGTTGGTGGAAGTTGTCCTGGGAAGTAGATCACGGGTGGGGCGGGGTGACGGGGGTAAAAACTGCACTTTCGGTGAATGAAGGCAGACTCTTCGGTGGTGTCTAGAGAGTAACAGAGAAGACATAAAACGGGTGTTAAAGATGAGATTTTAGAGAAGAATCAATTTTTTAGTTATTGTCCAGTTTATCATAGAAGTCTTTGTCCTAAGTCACAGTCAACTGATTCAGTTCCTGGTTCTGAACCAGCTGACCAGATTCAGCCAAATCACTGCAGCAGGCACGCTTGCGTGATTTGTTTACGTGGGAGTGCTGGAGGTCGACAGAGCTCTCCACCTCCTTCTCCCCGTTTAGGAAAAAGCAGAGGGGGAGGGGGCTATAAAAAGTTGACCCCATCTCAGCCCCGCAAGACTCGCTTCCAAGCTGGAGCTGCAGCAGCATCTGATCTCTCTGAGCAGCTGTCCTCTCCCTGCATCAGCACAACAAATACTTTACATTGCCTGACCTTTTCCTCCTGCATCACTATCTCAGCCATGCCCCCGAGTCCCCCACGGTGCAAACACCCCCGCCGCCCCCACCACCAGTTACACTCACACTCACACACATGCACACCTAGACACTTAGACACACACCCCCCGCCCCCTGTATTCCTCTTCACACCACTACTCAACCCCATGCTAGGCCCCTGACTGCCACGCACCCAGCTGACATGTATCTCTCATGCTGATGCAGTTGTATTATTTCTCTGACACGTTAGCTGAGAATGGACTGTGACTAGTTGTAAGTGTGTGTATATGAGTGTATGAGAAGTTTTCTAAGAGTAGAGTGTGGATTACTCTGTGCGTCTGTCTTTCGCACTTCTTTCCTTTCTGCGTTTTGTTTGTCATTGTCAGACCTTCCCAAAAATATTTACGGCAAATAAGGAACCAGGACGACTCACTGACTTCCGCAAAGTGCTGCTGCCTGTCTATAAAGGGACAAAATACATGTTTCATATGCTTAAAAAATATACCCCCATCAAACACAGTATATACCCTTCCCTCTCTGCTTCTGGTACTTTATTATTGATGCAAATACTTTTACTTGTAACAGGCTGAATAATGTATTTATGTATGTAATAATTCATGTGGATCACTTACATGGAACGAAGCCATCATTAATGTAAAACAGCATTTAGCTTCTCTTTCTGACAGCTAAAAAAGTTGAAAAACAGATTTTTGTTTCCAGAGACTTCACTTGAGTTTCTGAAATAATATTAAAATGTGACATACACATAGTCAAATGGATGTACTTTTGTTGTGTATGCAAACAAAACAAAAAAAAGTAAATCTTTGAAACAAGTGATAAAACTCAATTAGATTATAATACTGAATACTGTAAATTTGCTATATTTGTATTAGCATGACACAAGCTTGCTATGCAGTATGCTTTCACAGGTGAGGTTGACACAGTGCAGTCTAAGGTCAAGCTGCAGCAAATGATGAGCTAAAAAGCAGGTTGCACTGTAACAAACATCATATCGCTGTGCCTAAAGTCTGAGGTTTACTTAAGTCTCCAGTCTAGCAGAAAGTTTTGGGGTTTGTTTACAGAGGTTTTGAGGTCTTTGACACTTTGGCTACTAAGTTAGTGCAGGTAAGTGAATATATCACATCTGAACACCAAAAACAATTTCCAGGCAACTCAAGATACGTTCACTTAAATATATAAAAATCTATTCTATCTATAAAGGAATCTATTTACAGTGAGGTTTGTGGATTAACTGGCAAACTGCAATTATTCTGGAAAGAGAAATTGGAGAGTTTGGAGAGTGAAAATATCTGCAAGGTTTGGAGGAAAATTAGTTTTTCACTATTTTTGTTAACTGAACTTTTTAGATACATATTTATTTATTACATCTGAGCCAAAAGACTATAAACTACACAAGTTCAGCATATTTTGTTTGGTTGTTGTATTGTTAGAATTAATGAAAATGCTAAAGTGGCTGTAATCATTAATTGATTGTCAACTGCGGACTGATGGTTTAATGTATATTAATGCAAGAAAGATCTTAACTCCTTCAGCCGGGACAAAGTTTCATGAAATGTCACAAACAAGGAACGAACACATTAATGGACTGTAACGTTATCCGAGCAATTAAAGCATTTATAACACTGATTAAGAATAACTTGATGTAAGGTGTCACTGGCTGGAATAGTTTCCTCTCACACCCTGAGAATAAACCATGTAAACAAACTCGTCTCGCACTATCAAAATAGCCCGACGATGTGTAATGCAGAGAAAAGGGAACTCGCTGTGGACCGCGGCTGAAAATCCCGTCTCCCAGCAGGCCCAGCTGCATCTCAGTGGAATCGGGTTGCCTGTCATGAAGCTACTGCATGTCTATTAACACTGGCATGCCACCGCTGAAGCAGTCGGGTTGGACTGCTGCTCGAGCAACATTTAAAACACAAAAATGATGTAAAAACTTGTGCGGTCCATCAGGAACTTTACGCAGGTCCACATGACTGTGTGGATGTTGGAATAATGAACAATGAGACCACATGATACAGCATCACAAAAACTCTAGAAATCTTACTAATAATTAGGGCATGGATTATTAATTAAGAGGAGTGGAACATGGCTACAGTGTTGGTGTAACTGAGTGGCTTTTGGTGTATATGCAGATTATGAAAAGTTTTTTTTTAGATAATCCAAAGTGTGTTTGTTTGTTTAGCATTATAAAATAAAATGGGGATTTTTCTCACTTCCTTAAAATAGCATTTAATCCCTTTAAGCTCAAAGTTAATTTACCACATGTTAACATACACCATCCACTGATGGAGACCTTAAAATAGTTTTGTTAATCTACTCTCTCCAAGGTCAATTAACTTTAAGTCAAATTTTTTCTTCTTCATCTTAAAAACCTCAAAAAAAAAAAAAAGAGAAAAAATTTTGGGCTTTTTTTTTGGCTACATTTTGAAAGGCAATAATTAAAGAATAGTTCCCCCTTGCAGCTATTGCACAGACCTGAGGATGTTCCATCAAAGTTTGATTAAAATCTGCGTGTAGTGTATGTGGATTGTGTATTAAACAAATCAAATCAAATCAATTTTATTTGTATAGCCCAAAGTCACAAAGTACATTTGCCTCAGAGGGCTTTACAATCTGTACAGGGAGTGACACCCTCTGTCCTTAGACCCTCGGTTCGAGTGAGGAAAAACTTGCTGAGAGATGTCTTTAAAAATAAGTCAGAAAAGGCTCCTTTTTAAGTTTTGCATAAAAAACATATTACTGTAGAGAAATATATTAAGAAAAGAAAAGAGTATTATAAAAGTGAGTGACTTTTAATTGAGAGAGAACACATGTATTTAGATATTTTATCTGGTTTCATTGAAATGTATAAAATCATATTTACACTCACGGGTACAAAGCAGAAGAAAAGCAGCATCTTGTGATTTTAGTCACATTATTCAGGGAGTTTCCATCATCCACACACAAAGTGCACCCTGAACAAACGTGTGGAATACGTGCTGACTTACATGTATGATGAGATGTTTCCTTGGTCACCGATGCTCCACTACAAAGCTCATCGTTGTTCCATCAAAGGAGGGTGGGGCGATGATTCTTGGACCTTGTTGCGTTGTGATGCTGATAACTGGCTTCCTGTCAGAGCTTGCTGCACCTCCTCTGGCGGTCACATGTCCCAAGTTCACAGGTAGCTGACCTTGTGGAGCCTCACCTGTTGCGCTGTAATACGCACTCTCGCCGCCTGTTGTATTAGTTTCCAATCTGGGGCTTCTGGCGTTCTTTACCTTTTCTCCTCCTGCATCCTCAGAGTGACACAGTGACTGTGGCAGCACCGCCTGGGAGGGCAGGGTGGGTGAGGGAATGAAGCCAGGGTAGATCATGTAGGTGGGGGCGTACGCTCCTGGGCTCAGAGCCAGGGGGGACAAAGAGAGAGGCACAGTGGTGACAGGGGTAACAGGTGCCACAGGAGAATGGGGCATGGGTACATCCACATACTGTCCTGTCTCGGGGTCAAACAGTCTCTTTGTGGTGGCCTGTATGGGAGTGTCCACCAGGTAATAATGTCCTGTAGTGGGGTCCAGCAGCATCTTGCGCTGGGTTTGTGGGGCTGTCTCTCCGGTAGAAGGTGTAGGTGACACAGCCGGGATAGATGGAGAGAAACACAACACCTGCTGTTGTGCTTGAAGCACCGGTGTTGCCCCCGAGTGATGGTAGATGCTTGAAGCTGGGTACTCCATGATTAACGGAGACTTTTTCTGCTCTGGTGTTTTGATTTGGTTTGAACTCACCTCCCTCGACTCTCGATTCTGCAGTTTGATTTCATTCGTGTACCCGAGCCCCGGTATGGTTAAATAGTTCTCAGAGTCTGAACAGGCCTGTGCGACAGTGGGATTAGTGGGAATGATTTTGACCTTTCCCTGCTCCACCTGGTTGTTTTTCGGGGGTTCTATTTTCACCGACAGTGGAGCCACCGGTGCGTTTGAGCTTTTCATAGTCGATGATGTCTGGAGTGCAGAGCTTTGTGGAATAGAGTTACTGACTGAACTAATGCTGACGCGTGCCTTATTGCCAAAATGAAGGACGCTTTTGTTACTGAACGTTTTACTCTGCTGTGATTGTGTTTTGAACGTGTCATCGCTATACGGGACATGTATGATATTCAGAGCTCCTTTATCGTCCTGTGGTTTGCCTGCGTCTGTGTTATCTATCACCGACTGCGTTATCCTTTCAGTGTTTGTTGTGTCCATCTCCTCTGCTCCCTGTTCCTCCCTAGCAATAAGGGACAACACGTGGCTGTCTGTGATCGGCTGCGGAGCTTGAGTTTTACGCTTCCATTCGTTCCTGTCAAAAACATAAAGCTGTTCCATCGTTTTGACGGCAGCTTTGAGCTTCTCTAACGCCGCCTGTTTTGGTATCGTCGGCTCGTTTCTCCTGTCGGCTGTCTCGCCTGCAAACTTCTCCTGCCTCTGTTTTGTCACTTTGGTTTCGATATTGGGTTGAATTTCTGACTGGTCGGGGTGGAGCTGCTTTGATGCTGCATTTGGCGGCCTGCTAGTTGTGCAATGCGATGGCGTATTTTCACTTTGAGATGTTTCGGATGGGACTCCTGCCTCTGCCTGTTTCTGCGACACCTCAGCTGTCTGCTGTTTGGCGTTTGTTTTCACGGAGTGACATTTAATCACAATGGGAGATGGTAATGAATGCTTAACTGGCTCCTTTGTGGCCTTTTCCTCGAGTTTATCAGCTGCCGTGGAACATTTACTCTCACTGTTATCCAAAGAAACAAAGCGATACGAACTTTTGACCAGTTTACGGACATCTCTGACATGATATATTGGTGTTTGAAACTTGCATTTGGTGTCTCTTATGTCTCTAACAGTAAAGTTTGGGATTTTATCTGAAGCGGACAAAATGTGGTATTTGGCATCGCCTGCTGCCCTGAATGTGTTAACAGTGTTGTAACTTATTTTAGGGGTTAAAAGGTTGGCAATATTCAGTGTGCAGCCTTTATTTTCCTTCACACTCCTCAGGCATATGTTTATCTCAGGGGCTTTCCCCCCCTTCTTGTTCTCCTCTTTGCCTAATATGTTTCCATTGTTGCCTGTTTTGAACTCTTTTTCACATTTCTGTGGACCAGCAGGTGCGACTGTCACAGGTGCACGGCTCTGCAAGTCTTCTGTAAAACCTTTCTCTTTTGAATGGAGCTGGCAGCTTGGAACGAAAAGCAGTTTTGTCAGCATGCTGCTGGTGTCTAATCCTTTTTTCGCTGTGGTCTGTGTGTCACTTACAGATGTGGGTTCAGCCTCCTTTGCAGGTTTTGACTCGTCTTCTTTCGTTGAATTAAAAGCACTACTGTGACCTAGGCTGAGAGTTGCTTTTGGAGGCTCAGCTTGTGATTTTTCTGAATTATCTGTCGGTTTGTTGCTTTTCTGCTCCTCCGCAGGCTCACAGGATCCGGGTCTGCTGCCCTCCACGCGTTGATCATCAGCAGAATTAACAGTAAATCCTGAGCCTGACTCTGATGTCTGTCTTTGGAAGCCTCGTCCTTGAAAACTCGGGGAGAGCGCTGGGTATGTGTCAGAACTTTCACCCCTCTCCATTTTGCGCTCCTGCTCGAACTGCATCTTTTTGGAAATCACGTTTTTCAACAGACTCGATGCAAAAACTGCTCTTTTGTGCGTGTCGCCCGTGCCATCTATGTGACATTGCATCTCACATCCTGACCTGGACAACACAGTCCCGGTACCCTCATTGGGTCGTGCTTTCTTCGAGCATTTTGGGCGTCTGGCGCCTTCAGGCGCTTCAACATTACAGCGAAAATTCAGCGTGACTCCACGCTGCTTTGGCTGAGCCGAATCGATATTTTTGCTAGAAGAGGACGATTGCTGAGAGGTTGTTCTCTTGTTCAGTGCGTACATTTTAGTTTGTGGAGCTTTCATGCCGGTAATAGACTTACCATGTCTCTTACCGTCCACAGTCTTATTCATTTCCAAAGTGGCGCTGGAAGTCTTGTGCGCAATTACGCTCCGCTCTCTTCCCCGTGATATGTTTCCGTAATTGAAGTCCACATACGCTGACCATTTATTAAGCCCACATTCTGACATAGAGGACTCGCTAGAGGTGCTTAGATTAATGGCATCAAAGTAGGGACATGCCAAGCTCCGGAAAGACTTGGCGGTTAAATTACGCACCTCTTTATCGGCGTCGTCCAGCTCACTAATGGAGCTGGACGCTCCACTGGAATACTCATTAATATCTTTCCGTCTTAGTTTGGTTGCGAGGTGCTGACGGCCCGGAGCAGGGATGAAGTATGGGGCTCTATCGCACAAGGGCCCCGGTCTGGCGCCAGAGCTCACAAAAGAGAAGTGGCTCCTGTCTCCAAAGTGTTTTGTGTACCCACATGTGTTGTTGTCAAAGATGTTGACAGGCTCGTTCACCGCCCTGGAGGATGTTTTGATGGATAAATGAATTTCCCCCCCATTGGCGTCTCCGCTTTGGTTTTTGCACACGCTTTCATCTGAGCTGGCGCATTTGTCCGAGTCACAAAGATCACTATCATCCTGCTCGGTGCTGACAACTGCTCCACCAGGTTTAGACTGCACTTTCGGCTGGCTCCTGCCCTCCAGTATCAAAGTCCCCTCCTGGGTGTCATCGCTTTCAAACGACGCGTAATCCACAAAGGAATAGACCAGGTTGTTGTCTTCAAAGTCCCAACAGGTCCCTCGACCCAGGTCGTAATCTACATCGTGGTCGAGCTCTGTCAGCTGGATTTCGTGCGTCGTGATATAGTGGGACTCGTCCTCCACGGTGTCGGAGCCGCAGTGGTCGGACAGCACCGCGCTGGCACCATCATCAGACTCCGTCTTGCTGTTCAGATACATGTCAGTGTATTGGAGCTCATCACTCTCACTGCACACGTGTTCACTGCAGTCACTCGGGTCGAGCTCGGCCTGGCGCTGCTTCTCATTCTCCGAGTCCTGATCGGTGTTGGGAAGTTTGGTCAAAGTTTCCAGAGGAGGCTCACCCGGCACAGGCCTGTCCTCTAACTGCTCTCCAACAAAGACCATCTTGTCGTGCTTTGAACTGTCGCACTTCACAACAGACAGCTGGTTTCCCTCTCCAGTGAAAGTTACTTTCACTGTTTTTGCGACGTCGGGTTTCATGTCCAGATCCACATAGTTGGACTCGTCGCTGTTTGTCTCCGTTGCGCGGCCCTTACTGTCCGTGTTGTCCTTATGTTTGTCCTCTGGCAGCAGCTTCCTGTGAAGTCCGGTGACATCTCGGTAAGTGAGAGTTTCCTCCGCTGCTTCCATTTAGTCCGGTCTTACCGTCAGGTGGTCCTCGTTTACGATGTTATCCTGACACAGGACGGAAAACTCTGCAGGCAGGAGGGACGGGAGGACGGAGAGCGAGGTGGGTGAGTGGGTGAGAGAGGGAGAGGGAGAAGAGAGAGAGAGAGAGAGAAGGAGGGGTGAGAGAGAGAGAGAGAGAGAGAGAGAGAGAGAGAGAGAGAGAGAGAGAGAGAGAGAGGGGGGGGGGGGGGGAGTGTGAAGTGAGAGAGAGAGAGAGAGAGAGAGAGAGAGAGAGAGAGAGAGAGGCAAAGAGAGGGAGGGGTAAAGCGTGATGGAAACCGAGAGCAAGAGAGGAGGAAAAAAAGAGGGAGAGAGAGAGAGAGAGAGAGAGAGTGGCGGGGGGGAGTCCCGAGGAAAATCCCACGATGGTTTCTCTCTCGTGTGAATCTCATAGGCTGCGTAATCTTACAGTCCAACTTTGTGCGTAAGCCTCCAAAAAAGTGCCAAGATTCAGCACCTTTTCTGGAAGAACAGCTCCACTCCATGAGTTCTTCTTACGCATCAAAACATCACAGTCAACCCAAACACCACATCTTTTTTTATTCCGTGACGCACAACACACATCTGACCCCCATAACACTTTATATAAGGTGTGTGTTGTCAACAGGCAGAAAGAAAGGTGACAGAGAAAAATATGTGAATAAACTTTTGAATCTGGGCTTTAGAAGAAGTGCTCAGATCTGTAAAAGTAGAGTGAAAATACTCTATTACAATTAAAAACATCCATAATCTGAGAAGTATTAACAACAAGCTTTACCCAAAGTACCAAAAGTAAATACTAATACTCGCTCATTTCAGGATAATATTACTGGATTAACTACTGATGCATTAAAGGACCAGTGTGTGGGATTTAGTGACATCTCAAGGTGTAGATGATTGCAATCCCCTAGCTTCACTCTCTACTAAAAAAAGCATGAAAAGCCTATAACTAGAGCCAGTGTTTAGAAACATGGAGGACTCTGTGAAAGAGGACCCAGAGGTAACAAAAACATAACTATTCTTATGTTTAGGCGATTATACACTAATGAAAACATATATATATTATTATATTATATTAAATACAGTCCCCTAGATTTTACACACTGGACCTTTAATGTGTAATCATCATTTTAATGTTTCAGCTAATGTGTAATAATGTAGTATTTTATTATATCAGTTAATGATATTGATATTATATTAAGGAAGTAAGTAAAGCCATCAAATCTGATTTAGTTGCCGTATAAAGTAGCATAAAATGGAAATGTTTCTTGAGAACTGTATTTAAGTACAGTACTTTTTAAATTACTACATTCCACCTCTTGGTATTTGTATAACATAAGTTTATTTATCTGGCTGCAGAGGATATTTTATATTTGCCAAAATGTTACTGTAATATATACGATAGAACTTTTTCTAATATTATGGTAAAGAGAAAATAATACTGTTGATTTAATGTTGTTGTTTTTTTATATATTTTACCATATAAGTACATCAAAAGAAACACTGTTTTGCCATATCAGGTGACAAAAACTTTAAATCAAAAATTATTAACTATTTGTACGAAGCTAAACAAAGACAACAGAGAAAAGCAAATCTAAACATATAACAACAAGTGTACACGGTATACAGGTCACGTTGTTACTCTGTATACGAGGTTATGGTGGAAGTATAAGAGTGCTTTGGGTGTGCAAACAACGCTGGAATAAATGCCTGTAGTATGAATAATGCACTAAGTTACTTCATATTGGTACTAATGATATTTGTGGAGCTGAGAATGGCGTCAGCGCTCTGCCCTCTCACTGGAGCAGCTGCCTGCCTTTCCTTGATGGAGAAAAATATTCACCACCAGCTGGTGCCAGTCAGCTAAAAAGAATTTACTATAGATTCATCCATTCATCTGTGGGTCAAGATTTGTGCAAATCGAATCTGTCATTCACACTCCCACCACTGGGCCACGTGAGACCCGGGGTGCGTCTGGACACAAGTAAATGAAGCGCGGGGGTCATCAATAACAATGCGCTTTATCAGGGACAATGCTGAATTATTCTATCGTTCATAGTAATGATCTAGTTATTAGAGCTCTGTCTAAGTGTTGAAGACACAACTGTTGTTTCTGGACGGGGCCCCAGATTGGTGGTATGCAGCAGGGAGGGGTTGGGCCAACAGTTGCTCCATGTAGAGGGCACACTGACAGCAATATCAAGGACAGAGGCCACCAGTATAAAGCCTTCGTCACCCTCAAATCCCACTTTTACCCTCAGTGTTATTAATGTGGTGGAGCCACTTGGAAATCATCTGTTTTTTGAGCAGTGGTGGAAACAAACCGAGTACGTTCACTCAAGTGCTTAAGTACAGTTGGGAGGCACTTGTGGTTTCCTGGAGTGTTTCCATTTTACTTTTCAAAAGAAAATGTTTTCTTTTCACTCTGCTGCACTCATTCAACAGCTGCTACTTACTTTATAGATTTAGATTTTACATAAAAAATATGATGAGCTTGTAAATAAAAGTAATTTTCAACCTTTTTGGTTCATTGCGAAAACAAAAAAAAGTCTAGTTGGGATCCCTCGTCTTGTTTTGAATAGTTCTACGAAAGACATTTACCCTCTAAACTTCTCAGATGTTTTCTTTATTATACATTATTTCACAAGATTATAACAAAGTCCAAAAAACTTGTGTAGCAGAACTTTAATTTCTTCGTCCCTCACCCATTAATCATCTCACGACCTCTCTGATTTATCTTGTGACCTTCCGGAGGGGCCCGAACCCTAGGTTGGGAACCACTGGACTAAAATACACAACTGTATATAAAACTAGCTCCAACACGACCTGCTACAGCAATAAAAGGCTGCTTACATGTTGTTGCATCAGTAATAAGAATATATTAATATATGACACATCACTCTGCAGACCAGGTGCTTTTATTTTGATACTTAAAGTACATTTTGCTTTACTTAAGTTTGATGTACGTGTTTTGGTACTTCTGAATACTGATGAGTGAAGCCTGCTGATCTGCCATGACTTTGCATGAGTGCTTCGGCCTCCTTGCAAACACACGCAGCAATAAACTACTAAAGGTCATGACTCAAGCTTAGATTTCACATCAACAATTTGCACCTAGAACTGCTATTTAACGACATAACAGCGCTTCAGTACATGTTTTTTTTTTCAATTCGAAGTTACTCTTCTCAGTGAAATGTTCGATACTGATAAAACAAATGAAAAAATATTCATGAATTACTGTACAGCCACCTCTTTTATACTTCAAACTCTCATGATAAATCCCTTGTGCACGTGTGGTGTGGCTTACCTCATGCTGGGAGCTATTAAAGATTCGATTTTTCTGTGCCAAAACACGAACACACGCAGGTTGAACTGACCTCCACAAAGCTGATAAATTTAGGCAGCTATTTAAAATGGGGACACCGCTCACGCAAGCATGTTGAGATCAGTTTCTTACAGTGGCTACATTAAAACAGCAGGTGTTAAATCATGAGCACTATTAATCAACACCAGGAACAGTCCATGTAAAGACCGTTTTCAAACCCTCGCTCTCGCCCTCACACATCAGATGTTGATACAGAATACACAATATGTACCTGCTCTAAAAATAACCATTTGAGTGTGAAGGATAAGTTGAAGAGTAACACAGCAAATCTTCCAGTGTTAACAAGTGTTGATTTTACAGTGACAGATTTTCAGAGTTGACAAGTGTTGGTCAGACAGTTGTTTATCCACTCACAGAGCTGACGTGGGTCTAAACTCTGGTGGGTGGGTACTTGTGGAGCCTGGAGTTTGCCACAGGAATACATTTAGATTTTTTTAACTTTATTTATTCATTCAATAAAGTTAGGGTTAATTAATTTGCCAGACTACTACTAACAAATAACAGCTGATTAAGAAAAGGAAACTGTAAAAGTATGAAACAAATTGTGAAATGAAATAAACAACTCTGTTTCCTAGAAAACATGTTTATATAGCTCATATACTACACACATTTTAATAACTAAATTAAATAACACAAAGTAAAATGAAGAAAAACAACTGCTCATTTGCATTATGTCTTTTGATGATAAAGTCCTTTTTTTATTTGTTTGCAAAAAAGACTTCAAATGTACTCACATTGACAAAAACATGTGATTTTAAGTGAGTTAAAGTGTGATTTTTAATAAAATTATATTATCTAGTTAATTAAACATTTCATTTTGTCATTATTTATTAATAAAATAGTAATTAAATCACATCATAATTAATTAAACTATGCACATGTCTGAAATGGAGCAGAAGAGTATTTTAGCATAGTTACAATTGTGATTATCATCATTAATGTTAGCAGCAGCAAAAATATTGTTGTTTTATGATTTTTAGCAGGTCATGATGTGAAAAAGAAAGTTTTTATAAGCAGCAAATAAGCCAGTCGGGATGATTCTTTACTTTTACCTGAATTTAAAAATTTGTAGTAAACGTCCTGCATCCAAAATGTTACTCAAGTAAAAGTAAAAGAGTATTTCTGGGAACATGTATTTAAAGTTTGAAATGTAAAAGTACTTCTGCTACTTCAGCAGTGATACATATTTTTAGTACTGATGCATAGAGTTGTTTATACTGTTTTAATTGGTTGAAGTGTTGCTAATTTTAACTCTTACATATTGTTTGTCATATATCATATTCTGTACTATGATGCATGTAAAATATAAATGTATAAATGAAGTAAAACTCTAATGAAGTAGTGGAGTAGAAATGTGTATTTACATGTGTACATAAGCATTTGAGTAAATATATATATAATAATTTCTATCACCTGTCAATCGTTACAAACTTATGCTGTGCAGCCAAACATAACCCACAAAACTTCATTTTAAATTCTAGTTATCGTCCCAAAGTTTGCAAAGATACAAAATATGTCAGGCTGAAGTTTGAAGAAATGTGCATAAAAATGTTTAAAATGATCCGCAGACCTTGAGAATATTTCAATTTGACAGAACAAAAATGAGGTTTGAATATTTCCTCCAATGTAAACAGCGTCATATATTCAATACTGTCAGATGGTGTGCATTAAGATATTTTTTCCCAAATCCTAAAGGTGCTTATAGGTCAACAAATCTTCATTTTACTTTATGAGATTCTGAGAGAAAACCAAATTAAAAAATCTCAAAGATTGTTTTGCTTTCTGTGAACACAGACTCGTTCAACATATGCATAATTCCAGTGTGTTGTGTTTCCTGTGTCGTCCAGCAGCACCGGCGAGTTTCTGGTTCAAGTCTGCTGAGCCTTGTGTAGCTCCTACAGTGGGAACTGGAGAAGTTTGAGAGCTTGAACACCTGCTGTGAAGCAGTCACCAGCAGCCAGACACCGTACTTCTCCAGGCTGCCCCCTCCTAAATCTCAAGGGTTTCATAGTTCAAAGGGTAAAAGGTCATCTTTGGATTTGAAAGTGTCATATGTGAGCTAGTGAGCTGGATGTGAGGGATTACAGCGTTACTCTAAACCACTGTTAATGACAATTCACTTAAGGACGATCAATGATCTCTCCAGGTCACTTTTACCGACTGACCGGTGGTCAAGGATTCAGCAGGTTTACTACTTTATACACATTCATATCAAAATATATAATAAGGGTTTATTGTTAGGGAAACATCCCGTCTGTTTTAGTTATGTAGCCCAAATAAATCACCGCCTGTGCATGCATCACCTTCTATCCTTAGACCCTTTATTGTGTTTATTCCAACTTTTAAAAGTGCACAAGCTTAATCTTTGAATTTGTAAAGATTATCAATTAATAATCAATTATCATTAACCCTTTATCAACAACTTTTGAGTTGCCGGGTTGTGAAAAATGGTGTTTATCCTCCTCTAGCATAACGCTCTATAGTTATAGTTTTTTACTGTAATCATTTTCAATTATTATTATTATTATTATTATTGGTTTTGACAGTGCAAGTCCACTTTTGTCAGAAGTCGCTGTTGGACTAGTGAGTATGTAAAAGGAACCCGGCTCATTTTTATTGTGTTTGTGTCATCCAAAACATGAGCGAAATGTAATAATATGACATTCACTGTGTCAGAGGTCACGAATAACAGGCATCCCGTCATGCTCCTGAGGGACGAACGGCTCGGCCTGAGATGAGTTGTTTTAATTTCGCAGAGACTGAATGTTAAAAGAGAAATTATTTTCTCCACGGGTGTCTCGGGTTTCCTTAATCACATCTTGATGGTTGTCTCGAAAGAAATAGTGAAGAGATGTTTGCCGTGGCGTCATCTGGTTTCAGCTTGCGCGTGTCCTGAGTGTTTCAGAGATACTCTAGCCTAAAAACAGCAATGCTAGATGCAGAGCTGTCATGAATTATGCCAGCAATGGCAGACATGTACGGTTGCTCCCTTCTGGCAATGGGTATCTGGTTTCACTCGTGCTCATAAACTACTGGTCCTCCAGCAAAGGTCAGCACCTTGTTAGGGCCTGCTGCGACAACTAACAACCCTATTGTTTGGTGAATACTTCTTTCTATGAATGATGGCACTGTGTGGTATTTAGTGTATCGATACTGGAGAAGTTCATTCTATAGCTTTAAGGCCATGACTTGAGTGAAAATATCAGTGTAACTGTGAGGGTAGTGTAATACAGACAAAGCATTAAGTGTTATTAAACCTGAGTCCTATTTTTACATATTATGGACAATAGACATCTAATTGGTAGCCTACATTGGAAGGCACTGAACAGGCTAATCCTTGGGGACAAAATGCACCCATTAAGGTACATCCACTAAAAGTACTTATTTCTTTCCCACCGACAGGCTCAGATTGTATCATTTTGTGTCTGACAACATTATGGAAATTATCTCTACAAAGATAAAGCTTTTGTTTAACCAGGAAAAAACAGCTGTGCTCCAAAGCAGCAGACTCCACTGACAAAAACAGGCCATTTTACCTTGTAGAAAACAAAAGTTGCTACCTGCTGCCTTAGTTAATAGTATTGTGGGTGTTAAAACACAAAAGTCTAGGGCTGTTTTGTACTTATTAACTTAAAATGGCTCATATGTATATGTGGGAAAGAGTGTAAGTAACTTTGGACAAAAAAATGAAAATGCCAAATGAAAAGTAAAGTCTATTATCAGCCTTTTTAAAGACATAAAATGCAACATAACTTCCCATTGTGTTTTTATAGCTTCTTTTTACACTGTTACAATAACATGACTTATTTATTTATTCTATTGACATCAGATTACTACATTAAACATGTGATTGCTTAGTTCAGTTTATCATGCATTTTGTTGTAATGTGAAAATAATTGTAAGACCTGAAAAGGGAACAAAAGAAAGAAAAGAATGTGTCCTTCTTCTTGTTTAGCTTTTTTTTTTTTTACTTCAATTAAACTAATGAAAAAAATATGTTTCCATAGTGTTGTTCACAATGTGTTCTGCTTTATATTACATTAAAGCATCTAAAACATATAATAGTTTAATTGCAGAAGAGGTTATACATTATGTATGTGTTAGTAAAAAGAAAGAGAGAAAGAGAGGGATGAATCAAGTCGTAAACACAGCAAACAAAAGGAAAACATATTTTACAATGACTAAATTATCAGTACCTAATTCTATAACGAAAGATTTGCGATTGTACATTTTTGGCACCAATGACACACAAAAAAACTACATACAGAACCTTCAATTGTCTCAATGTGGACAGAAAAACAAACTCCAACAGACAGCAGATCTATTTTCTCCTTTGTTCTCTTCAGAGACTCCTTTTAGCGATGTGTCTGTCGCGAACGAGCCGGTTCAAAGAGCCGGCTCTTTTAAGTGAACCAATCACGTGAGGATTGACAAGGATCATAACCACCATACCAAGCAGCGCTGAGACGGTGACAGGAGACAAGAGGAGGGAGACGCGCTGAAGGAGAGAGAGGAGTGCGGTGCAAAGATGAGTGACAACAGAAAAAGAAGTAGTATTTGGATGCATTTTGACATGAAAACGTGAAGGTCAATGCAGATGCATTTGTAAAGTCAAGCTCTCATATCGAGCAGGGTCCACAAACAACCTACACAGACATGAGAACAGAGCTCATAAGCCAATTATGTCAAAGGCAATAACCCAGCAGGACAGAATGATGAAGAATTGGCTAAAATGACCAACCCTTCTCGTTTCTATCTGCTTTGTGTAGCAAAATGGTCTCAGCAAGTTAGTGCAATCATGGGTGGTTTCAGAGATTTACAAGAGATTTTACACTGTAAATGCAATTGCTAGAAGAATTATTGAAGTTTAAGTGATACAGTGTCAAATACAAATCACAAGGCAAAACAGCGCTAAATTTGGCTTAAAGTGGTAAAATGAAGAGCCATTTGGGAGCCGAAAAGAGCCGGCTCTTCTAGTGAGCTGAGCCAAATGATCCGGCTCATTTAAAAAGAGCCTGAATATCCCATCACTAACTCCTTTGATTATCAGCACTACCCTCTGTGTGGTCCATTCATGTGACAGCAACTGTGTGTGTGTGTGTGTGTGTGTGTGTGTGTGTGTGTGTGTGTGTGTGTGTGTGTGTGCAGGGCTGCAGTTGATCCAGTGTAGAGATCTTAACACAGAAAGATGACCCTCCTGTTGTTTTCTCGAAGATGAATGCATCACAACAGATTACATTACAGCCCTGAAGGCAGATAGGATGGATCAAAGAACAAACATGATCTACAGTCTGTCCCAGCTATACTCAGCTTCTTCTTAATGTATTTTCCCTTTTTATGGGACATTAAATAAAGTGTTCTGGTATGCAGATGCACAGTGTGTCACGTGATAAGGTCTGCACGTGCATTTCAACGCCTGTTAAATTATCATATTTTTGTGTTTTAGTGTTACCCATCTTGAATATCACTTAAAAATATATTTGTGGCATTCATTCTAATAATAGTTAAAAAAAATATATATAATTTTTCCAAATAAATCTCATTATTGAGTGGATGTTTTTTTTTTTTTTTCACCCCCCCTGTCCGAAACCGAAGCAGCCTTCCGGGACGCAGCTGCAGCCGTATCAGCCGTGTCAGGGCTTTCCACTATAGTGCTGCATTTTGATGTCGCCCAGGCGGGTAAAAGCTGCTGCCAGCACCGACCACGGTCTCTCTCTCCGATTATAATGTCCAAGAGGCAACATGCACACACTAAGCAGTGGCTACTGACCGGTTTTGCGCTTCTGTACATTTATGGAGCAGCTGAATCTAAAAGAATTTCAAATGTCCTTCAGGATGCCTGCTCCAAGGAGACCATCATCTGCGTCGGTACTTTACAGATCCACGGACTATACCGAATGAAATCAACTCACTGTGAGTAACTAATCGTCTTCTTGGATTCTCTTTTATAAAGCATTAGACAATCAATGCTGCATTCACAAGGAGGCTTTTTTTCCCCTTGCTGTCCTGTGCTGCCTGCAGAGTTGGCACTTGGCGTGTCTGGTACAGAGTGTTAATATGTCCAATCCGAGTTTGCTTTGTGTTTTTTTTTTCTCTCCCCCAACAGGAGCATGGTAAAGGGATCTATACTGAAATTACAGAGGGGATGTTTGCACTCATGCCCTCCTCAGCTGTTGTAAGTGTGATTTTTTATCAGGTGAAATTGTCATTGATTCATTGGTCTGATGGGTGATTGATTTTTCTTGACAAACCAACTAAAAAGTAGATGGATAATCACTATGTCAACTTTTCTGTCTAATTTGGGTTTTTTTTAATTTAGAAATAGAAGCAAAAGTGACAAAGGCAGCATTTCTTCTTTTTTTTTCCTTTACAGACTTCTAAATGCAAATTCTCTGACCACAATCAAAGATGATGCTTTCTCTGGCCTTCCACATCTAGAATATTTGTGAGTATTACTCGACAAACTTGTGCTGTTTTCTCTGATCTTTGTCATTTTTGTGATTTTCTTTGCATGCAGATGTTTACACTTAAAGTCAATTTGCTTCGTAATAATGAATCATTATGTTGAAGGGCTGTATTACATCATGCTGCTGATATTTCTCCTACTTCATCCCCACCCTCTAGTCTCCAACACCCAACTTTCCCCTCCAGCCAAATCGATGGGCTAGAAATAATGTCGATAATATACATAATATTCTGGCATGTGTATCAACACTACTGATATACCATATCCATGATGTTACATAATATTTGATTGACTCGTATTTTGATCATTTGTAACTCACCGAACAGATTCATTGAAGGGAACAAGATCGAAACGATCACCAAAAATGCCTTTCGTGGTCTGCGAGATTTGACTCATCTGTAAGTCTGCTGTCATTCTCTTTACCATCTGTACAGGATTTGATACCTTATTTTACAGAGTACATGTGATAGAAGAAATAATGCGATATGTGAGCAAATAATGAGAATTTCTTCGTTCCCTCTCTGTGTGGTGTGTGTGTCCGGTTTAGGTCACTTGCCAATACAAGATGAGGTTTCTGCCAAGAGATCTGTTTTTTGACTGGATTCGTTGCTCGAACTGTGAGTAAGCAGTTGTGGTGTCAGCAGTGTGTGTGTCGGTGTGTGTGTGTGTGTGTCTTTTTCCATATGCGTTCCTAAGTGAAGCTGACTCAGGCTGTGTTTTGTGTTTGGCAGCATTGAACCCACATATCACAAATATCAAGTGTCTCCGTCCTCTTAATGCAAACAGTTGTAGGGTGACTTCTTATATGTTGATGAAATTGTTGTTTTTTTATTACCATTTTAAAAACATTTTTTGTAACATGAACAGCTCAAACTATTTTCATATGTGAAAACTGCAATACTTTATCATCTAAATAACCAATTACTATTTATACTTGCTCCTGTACACTTTAAGATGAAAGGTTTTTATCCAGTAACGTATTGAATATCACGGAGTAGGACAAAATTTGAATTTTACACAAATTTGTCACTTACAGGAACACCTTAAATGACTTCCTGCACTCTCTCTGGGTTTTGTGACATCTCAACCTTCTCATATTGATGATTGGATGTCCCTCTGTCATACATTAGGAGCTGCGCGGCAACGTTTTCCAGTGCAATTGTGAGAAACAAATGGCTGATGACATGGCTGAAAAACACAAATGCCACAGTATCGGATTCTTCTGCGCAGGCCCAAGGGACATGAAGGGCAAGCGGCTCAATGACCTTCCCATTCCACCGGGCGAGTGTATCTCCACAGGTAAAATGATAAGTTCACATGAAAGGCGCTTATGAAAGTACAGGCACAGCTAAAGACATCATGTTAAAAAAAAAAAGGAGGAGGAAAAGAAGAAATCAATAAACTGTTAAATAATTCAACAAGACACTACCATGCACTATTCAGCACTCTAAACCAAAAGGCCTGCCAACATGTGTACGTCTGAAAACACCTACTCATATATACTGTAGACACACACGTCTACAAACAAAGACTTTACAGCTATGTTAGCAGCTCTGGGGAGCTGTACTCAGGCACAGCGGGCTTTTAGTTAAATGCCAACGTCAGCAGGAAAAGTGCAGAGATTTAGCAGGTATAATGTTTAACGTTGTTATCGACATTTGCAATTAGCATCGAACACAAAGTACTACTGAGGACGATGTGAATGTCAATCGTTTTGCAGGTGTTTGCATAGTCATAAACAAAGCTTGAGTGGAGTAAATTGAATGGTAGTCTGTCAGACCATTTCACTTAAAACCACAAATGTCAACCTAATGGTAGTGCTATTAAAAAAACAGTCAGGGGATCACAAAAGTCATGAAGAACATAGATAACTGTACCAAATATCATAGAAATCTATTTAATGTCAGATATTTCAGACAAAGCATTAGAAATATATAGTTAGTTAGTCTCAGTTGTATTTAAATAGTAAATCTTAGCTTATTATTGTTCTGCAGAATATATTTTGTCTTTTTTTATTTATTTATTTATTTTTTATTTTGTCTGATCAGATTCTGAAGAGAAAAAACACAATGTGTTCATGTACTCTGAAATGAGTTTTTTCTGTTCTAATCGAAAATAAAAGATAACATTAACATTAGTTTCATGCCCTGCACAGGGCCAGCTTTCAACTACTACATACAGTTTTGTGGTGTAGAGTAGAGTAGAGATCTGATGATGCTGAGATCTTTAAGACACTAAGGAGGTCTTGCTGACATCTGCCCCTCAGTCTGTATAAGCACATTACCGCTGCACTGAATCAAAAAACAAGACAAGGCTACGCGAGTCCAGGTGAGCTAGGACAGTAAAACTGCCAACTACTGCTAGTTCCTGTACAGAAATGTGTTATGCTGCAGTCATGAGAGTGCAAATAGTTAGAATACTCATACATACTTGCACACTCAGATACTCAAAACAGATTGTTGATGAAGTAGTAGTAGTCTGTAAAGCCTCAGAGCAATGAGGAGGTGATACTTGGTGATACTGTGATTTGAAACATACAGAATGTATCGATCGGATCAATGGTGAAGACATTTCTACATATGTGGTGATAGATTTTGACACTTTTTCCACTCTCAGGCCTGGAGTGTTCAGTTTTTTGATACTCAACGACGATTTCAGCAGAATGCTCCTTTAAACAAACCGTATCATTCCAGTATTGATACTGGTACCTAAATATACTTTCAGTTGTTGCATAACACTAGCGCCCTATAAGAAAACACACGATGAAACGTCAAGAATAATATTACAAAGAGAATATGCCGAAAATCAAATATAAACACTATAAAACCCAGTGTCATCCAGAAGCTTTTCACAGCATAAAAAAAAATGTAGTTTAAGCAGTGGGGTTCTTTCACTTTGTCAGCAGGTCTAGCAGTTTCTGTTTTTTGTGTGCACTCGCAGACTTGTGCGTCATCAGTCCATTCCCATTCAGTCCATGTCAGCAGACACTTCTCCTTTAAAGAGGACATCTACGTGGCGATGGCTGCCCCCAACTCCAATAGCTGTGTGGTCATGGGTGGGACCACATTGAAATGAATTCAGGAAGTTTGACAATATACAGGTTTGTCGACACCCATCCAAAGTCTTTTTAAATGATAAGTCAGCACAGTTATTTTCCCTTTGTCATAGACAAAGGAATTTGCTCTGGATATATGTTACTTATTACAATGAAACATGGCCACTGTAGTTTTGTCCTGTGCTGTAAATACTGTCAGAGCATCAAAGGTGTATTAATCCACAGCAGAAATAGTCCCTGACAAAGTCACTATTTGCTTTGTTTGAGAAATGTTTGTTAAAAACAAAAAACGTGATTTCTATGTTGTAATTTTCGCTGACAACCTTTTCATCCTCACAGGGAAGTCT